>NW_006922037.1:2040046-2081651 GCF_000298275.1 Orycteropus afer afer
TGGCAGTTCAAATCCACCAGCCACTCCTCGGAAGGAAGATGGGGCAATCTACTTCCGTAGTGGTACTGCCTCAGAAACCCAAGGAGGGGTGGTTATGAGTCAGGTCCGACTCAACAGCACATAGCAACAACAACAACAACAACACAGTATTAAATAGAGTTCTCTGATAGTATAGTGGATAAGGCATTTGGCTGCTAATCAGAGGTCAGTGGTTCAAACCTACCAGCCGTTCTGTGGAAGGAAGTTGGAGCAATCTACTTCCATAAAGATTTACAGCCTCAGAAACCCAGTTGGGGTTGCTATGAGTCAGAACTGACTCAATGGCAGTAAGTTTGGTTTTTCTGAGTTACTGCTAAAGGATACTATAAAAACTAACTAAAACTCACTGTCATCGAGTTGGATCTGACTCATAGCAACCCCTCCTTGGGTTTCTGGTGCAGTATCACTATGGAAGTAGATTGCCCAACCTTCCTTCCGAGAAGTGGCTGGTGGGTTTAAACCGCCAGCCTTCTGGTGAGCAGTCTCAGGCATTTGCCTGAGGCACTATGCCACCAATATAGCATATATACAAATACTGAATTTTATTTAAAGGATACTGTATAAATTTCTTATCCCATTTATCCTATAGTTCCTAACCTTATAACTAGTCTGACTTAGGATCATCATCTGTAGTTTTTGTTTGATCTATTTTGCTTTTTCTTCTTTCTTCTGTTCTAGTAAATGAGTCTAAATTTTTGTTTCTGTTGTTTACTAAGGAATTTTGTGTTTGTAGTAAAGTCTTCCTTAGGAGTTTTAGAGATGTGGTGTAGTGCCTAAGGCATCTGACTGCTAACCAGAAGGCTGGCGGTTCAAACCTACCAGCCACTCCTTGGAAGGAAGATTGGGCAATCTACTTCCATAGAGGTACCACTTCAGAAACAAAAGGAGGGGTTGCTATGAGTCAGATGGCAGTGAATGACTGTTCTCTTTAGGTGTCCCTGGGTGGCACAAATGGACAAGTGCTCGACTACTGATCAAAGGTTGGCAGTTTGAACTCACCCAGAGATGTCTTGGAAGACAGACCTGGCAACTTCCTTCTGAAATTTTACAGCCTTGAAAACTCTGTGGAGCAGTTAGTTCTACTCTGCACACACGAGGTCGCCATGAGTCAGAATTGAATTGATGGCAATCAACAACAGCAGCAGCAGCAGCAACAATCATATGAACTTTACCCACATGGTCCTTTTTCTGGGGCCTTGTTTCTGTGACATTCAAGTAGGCTTGAAATTGTTAATTTAAAAAATCCTAGCAAGGTTCTGAATGGAGAATTTTTATGTCTGTCTACTTCAGCTAGGATGTGAAGAATAAGTCTGTTGACGATTGGATGTGTGGGTTTATGGGTGTGATAGAGAGTGACGGTGTGAGCTTGCATTGTATATGTGTGTGTATTATTACAAGTGCAACATAGGGAGCAAGCACAGAGTAAATTTCCTCAGAGTTGTGAGGAGAAACTTTCATTTAACCTTCAGGCTGGAAGCTACTCTATTTAAAAACCAGAGAGATTTATAAAACCCTCCCACTGCCATACTGTAAGACATTCTATAGAAGGTAAGCATATTCTGTGGAGAGGACACTGGGGAAAGTGAACCATCTTAAATTTCAGCATTTGCAAGTTCTGAAGCAACTAACAGACACAGGAATATTTAAAGAAAAATCACTGATTAAAGTCTGCACGTTAAATTCTGAATAACCAAAGGCAGAAAGAGAATTTTTGATATGGTCTTAATACAAGAAAATGACCAGACAAAGTGAAATAATATGGACTAAATGAGTCTCCGAAAAGGAGTAGCAAATAACAAAGAAAAATAGCAATGACAAAATAATATCAAAACACTTTTTACCTACTCCTGGCTAAGGGTTTTAATACAAATCCTAGTGAAAACGCATACTGTGTTTATAATTGTCTATTTTTTATATGTATACATTATATATATACACGTATACATAACATACATATACTTAGGAGCTCTGGCAAAATGGATAAGGCATTCAGTTACTAAACAAAAAGTTAGTACTTTGACCACACCAGCCATTCCACAGGAGAAAGATGAGGAAGTCTGCTTCAGTAAAGATTTATAGCCTTGGAAACCCTATGGGGAAGTTCTACTCTGTCCTATAGGGTCACTATGAGTCACACTCAATGGCGATGGGTTTGGTTATATGTATTTACACACATATGTATGTATGGGTATATATTTATGTGTGTATGTATATATACTTTATACCTATAATTCTGTTTAACTGTTTAATACATTTCTTATTTATGTATTTTAACTATTTCTTCATTGTCCACCCCTAGAATTATAAACTCCATGAAGGTAGTGGGTTTTTCTCTCTTTTGTTTACTGCTATATTCCTAAAACTTGAAATAGTACCTGACATGTAAAAGGCACTCATTACATGTTTGTTTGTTTTGTTTTTAATTTGGGTTAAAGTTTACAGAGCTAATTCACTCTCCACAGAGCAGCTCACATACACTTTGTCTCATGACATTCACTGCAATTTACCACAATGTGACAACTCCCCTCCCACTTCCTCCCCATAGTTACCTCTTCCCTGTGTCCTTCCCTCCCATGCACTCCTGGCCCCTAAGCTGTCTCCCTGTGCATACACAGCCCTTTTATTCTCTCATCATTACATGTTTTTTGAATGAATACCATAGCATAGGTTCAGTTTTATTTCAACTAATTCTTTCCACTGCCTTTATAAAGTCCCAAGAACAAAGGACTGTTTCAGGTATTATTAACACATGATAACACAACCAAATGACCTTTATTATAATTATAATTTTGAAGATCAGAATGGGAAGACTAAATAAACGGTGTCCTCTAGAGAGAAGAGTGTAAAAAATAGACTGCTTTCTATTTGGATATGTTAGCAGGTAAGATCAATTAGAATATAAAATGAACATATCCTTATGGGTAAACTGAAAGGACTGTGCTTAAGTATGAAATAAAATAATTTATTTCACTTCCTCATGGTTACGGACAATAGACAGAAATTCATGTTCAAATACTTTTACCAGTAATGGTAGGGAACATAATATATGCAATATAAGCATCTTATTAAGTTTACTTTGAAATGCATTTTTTTCAACATGCTCCGTATTAAGGAATTCAATTTTTAAAACTGAGAAATAATTCACATACCATAAAATTAACCACTTCAAAGTGTACAATTCAGTGATTTTTAGTATATTCACACAACTGGGCAATACTTGCCACTATATAATTTCAGAACATTTCCATCACTCCAAAAATAAATCCTGTACCCATTAGCCATCACCACTTATCTGTCCTCACCCACTCACCCCCAACTCTGTCAGCCCTGGGCTACCATTAATGTACTTCTGTCTCTATAGATTGGATTTACCTATTTTGGACATTCATATATGAATAAATTCATACTGTATGTGGTCTTTTGTGTCTGGCTTCTTTCACTCAGCAAAATATATTCAAGGTTCATCCATGTTGTAGCATGTATCAATATTTCATTCAATTTTTATGGCTAAATAATATTCCAGTGTAGGTACATACTATATTTTGTTTACCTATTTATCAGTTGATGGACATTTAGGTTGTTTCAACTTTAGAGCAGTTATAAATAATACTGCTATGACATTCATTTACCAGTACATATATTTGTACATATATTTTCATTTCTGTTTGATGTATACTAAAGGGTAGAACTGTGGGGCTTTAAGGTAATCTATGCTTAACTTTTTGAGGAACAGCCATCTGTGTTCTGAAGGGGTTGTACCATTTTACAATCCCACCAGCAATGTATGAGGGTTCTGACTTCTCTACATCCTCCTCCTCCACACTTGCTATTATCTGTCTGTCTGATTATAGCCATCTTAGTAGGTGTAAAGTTGTATCTCATTGTGGTTTTGATTTCACTTTCCCAATGGCTAATGATGTTGAGTTTCTTTCTTGTGTTTACTGGATATTTGTATATCTTTTTGGATAAATATCTATTTAAATTCTTTGCTCATTTTTAATTGGGTTTTTGTTGTTTTATTGTTGAGCTACAAGTATCTGAAATATATTTTAAATGGTTAAATTACACTGAGCATAGACCTGCTGGCTGGGCTGAACTAATGAAACATCATGAATCACTGAATACTGTTAATGAAATGTACCTACTAACTTTCTATAGCTTAAACTGCTGTTTAACATCTCCTCCCTACTGAAGCTATTACTTTACCCTAAAATTCTTAAAGATAGCATCATCTTTCTCATCATGTGGGGTATTAAACCTGCCCATCTCTGGTTTCTGCTTTCTAAGCAGCTTCACTAAATCTCATTACTGTTAGGGTTTCAATCACTATACTATGAGTCACACTGATTTCCTTCTATTCCTATGGCCAGGGTACATGTGGCCTGTCAATGCCTCTCACCTAGACTGCCATTTTGCTCCCAGTATCTTCTCCCTTCAGTCCATCCTATATGCTGATCTAAGATTATTTTTCTAAAGTACTGCTCTGAAACCATCCCTCTCTGGCTAAAAAGCTTCTATAGTGTGGTCCCAGCCTAGTTTCTCTCTCTCCCTCTCTCATGCTCTCTAAACTATAGAAAAATTCATTTTAGGGTTTCTCACATCCTACTAGAATCATTAATTTGCTTGTTTGTTTCTCCCATAAATTATAAATTTTTTTAAAAATTATTAATATGAAAAGAGTAATTCCTACAAGTGAAAATGTTCAAAGAAATTAAAAGGCAGTTGTCCATAGAAAAATGAAAGTTGATCTTAGAAAGATTTTCAGTGTGGTTCTTATTAGTAGAAATCTTTAGGGACAAAGGATAGGTGCAGAAAACTATCAAATATATAATTACTTATTGCATCTGAATGGTAAGAAATGATATATATTTGTATTCTGTATTAAAAGTATATAAGTTAAAAATTTAGACCTGTTAGTTCTCAAGCTATTATATTATTAGGTAGTTCCACATCACCACATGGCAGAACAGCTTTTTATATTGTGATGAATATTTTATCAAGATAAGATTTCATCAAAGTGAATGTGAAGAAAATGTTCTTTAATAGAAAGCAATTCTGTGGGCAGATCCTTAAAAAAAAGACAAAAACCACAGGGCCAGATTCATTTCTGTAGTCTCAGGATTTTATCACTTTCAGCACCCAGTATTGAGGGTGGAGTATCAAAGTGAAGTGTTCCTATAATTTTATTTTCAAAATATTCTAATAATCAAAATCAACATGAAATTAATTAGCAGGTTCTTTTAGGGAATGAACTCAACTATCCCAGAGTTTTATCATGCAAGATCATATAAACTCAGATACAAGGAGCTGTATACCAGTAATTAAAATGTTTGAACGAACATTTTTACATTTTTGCCTCCACAATCCTGTGAGCATTACTTAGATTCCAAACAAGCAAACAAACCAAAAACCAATAAAACAACAACTGGTGGGCAAAGAAAACCTTTCTAATACTCAGGACAAATATAATTGCTGGAATTGAAAGAGAAGAAATGTAGGCTTAAAAAAAAAAAAAGATATTTTCCATTGTATAGATTTTTCTCTTGGGCATAATTATAAAGTGACATTCAAGAGCAACCAGTGAAGTCCCAATTTTTTTTTCCTCACAAAATTCAAAGACATCAGCAAAACCACCTATGTCAGTAATAAAAATAAAAAGTCTTTGACTTTTTAAATGTTATCATACTGTCACAGTGGAATAAAATTAGCTTGAAAAATGATCTAAAGGCACATGACGCAGTTCATTATGTATAACAGCAACAGCAGTGGTTTCCCAGTGTTCATAAAGGCTGCTCCATTAAATTTTCCTCCAGTCAATAATTAGGAGTCCACAAATAAACCTCGGCAATTAAATCAATACTGCCAGGCAATTATATTACAGAGTCCAGGCTCAGTGGCACAAAAAGGCACTATATCAAACTGCAGTATTAAGCGGTCTGATGTCATTTTCAACAGATTTTTTTTTACTTGAACTGGCAAGCATATGCATACATCTACATCGTGTAGAATGGGTTGTGTCCCTCTACTGCGTTAGCAATATGATAGTTCCAATGTCAGTGAAGAGTTAGCAGAATTTTGTAAAGATTTACACATGTAGATTTATTATTTTATGTGATGATTGATGATAAAATTACCAATCAAATAAACACAAGGTCAGAATTACAAGTTGAACAAGAAAACATTCCTTAAAAAGTTTATTTTTATCATTTTGAGCTGACAAACCCCAAACTTAATCATTACTGAGCTCTTATCATGTGCTAGCCACTGGCTGGGTGCAGGGCACACACATGATTAACAAAATGCCCCTTCTTCAAAAGCCATTTGTCACTGGAAAAGGATTCATTGTACACCTGCACATGTGCACTTAAACAACTTTAAGCAGAAGACTGCTAATCACCTTCTATTAGTATTGAAGTGATTCTGGAGGAATGTTTCAAAAATATATAAAACTCACTTAAAATATGAGTAGCTTATAATATGATTAGCTTAAATATTACATATTCTTCTCTTTGTAATATAACTGTCAAATAATTACATTTATATATCAGCTTCCATTTTTAATCTGGACACAGAAACATTTACAGTGATTTTTCAAAAGTCACAGGCCAATAAAATTTTTCTTTGTTATTTTGACAAATGTGTTTAGCTCTTATTTATTCCAGTTCATTTTAAAAGAAACAATTAGGATGAGCAAAAAAGAATGAGAATGAAAAAGTTTTAGAATATATTACATGCTGTCAGTGATGTCAAAACAAAAGCTTGCTATGGCTAGAAAAGCAGGGCTCTCACCTGCCAATAAACTGCCCTTGATCACTTACAATAGGGGCACATCCCAGCAGACTATGTGTGTATTAAAAAAAATACTTGAAAGAGAAGAAAAAGTATCACACAGGTCACAGCAGCAGTCTCAATAGACCCCTCAGGGATTTCAACTCGTCTTGGCCTTGTCATCCTCTATGCAGCTTTCCACTCGGCCCAGAAAATGTCGATAGGAAAATGTTTGAGGGGCCTCTGGTGGAAATTTTTTCATTCTTTCTGCATTGACAGGATGCCAAATCAATATTTACTTCCCACTAACAAGCTGCTCGAGGTCTCAGTAGAAAATATTGTAGAGAATGCGGGAAGACACAGTAATAAACAGCTGTCTGGCTGTGAGGAAAACATGAATTGACTGGAAACAGGTCCATAGTAAAAGGTCACTGAAACCCATGAACTCCTCAGGTGTCCATATCAACTACTAACTTTAAAGACACATAATAAAGAATCTCTTTTCCTAAGAGGTCTGAGAGAATGGATCCTTTTTCCATCTACCAAGCATAGAAGACTCGATAATTTAATTAATGCATTTGCTAAGACACATGTTGGGTCTTTCCCAAGGCGATTGTTTCATTTGTTAAGTCTAAAAGTACAAATAGAGGGTTAACTTTCCTGTCTACCTCTTGGAATACTTCTTTACCTAACAGAAGTAAGTAATGTTGTAAGTGTTTATAGAAAGTTGGGCACTGAGTAAAACTATAAGGCTTGGAGTTTTTATCTGGAAGTTATACTGCATGAAGTAGAAAAATGAAGTACCTGGCCTTCAAGAAGTTTCTGAATGTACAATAGCCACTCCTTGTCATTTTCAGCATCTATCTTTGCTTTTTCAGTTTCCTAAAGAAAAAAAAAATGGTATTAACTGCATTTTTATAACTTGACCATATTATTAGATACTGAGTTAAATCTAGAGGGATATTGGTATAACTAGATTCAATAAACAGCAGCCTATACCCTCAAAAGGAGCTCTGGTGGCGTAGTGCCTAAGGCACTTGACTGCTAACCAGAAGGTTGGCGGTTCAAACCCACCAGCCACTCCTCAGAAGGAAGATAGGGCAATCAACTTCCATAGTGATACTACCTTGGAAACCCAATGAGGGGTCGCTCGCTATTAGTCAGGTCTGACTCGACAGCATATAACAACAACAACAATAACAACATACTCTCAAAATAGGAATATTTAAATGCAGGCTTTGAAATATTTAATTTGTAAATATTTATATACATATAGAAGATAAAGCTGTATTTCTATAATTTACAATGTACTTCAAGAATATTTTATTTCTGCCTTCATAGTAGAGTTAAAGGTAGGGATGGAGGTATGGGAGTAAAGGCAATTAAAATGAAAACTGGGATGGAGATTTATAAAATAATCATTTGCAAATGGCCCTCATAAGATAACATAAAGCCTTATATTTGAAATCTGAGTTACCAACAGATAATGGAGGAGTAATTGTTACAGTTACAAACAGTAATAGAACACGACATGACTCTGGTGCATAGAAATGCTTATTTTAAAAAAAAATCAGTAGTTTACGTATAGGCTGAGGAATATTCCAACTTAAAGTACTATTAAGTTACTAAACATCTTCTGACTCATCAATTATCAAGGTAAAAATATTTCTGAAATTACACTGTATTCACACATAAAGTTGATCATTCCCTTAAGATCATGACCCAATATATATTTTTTTAATATACAGATCTTTAAGTGAATGATCAACTATATATGTGAATACATTATAATTTCAGAAATATTTTTATCTTGATAATTGATGAGTCAAATGATGTGTGCATATTTATATATATACACACACGTGAGCTCTGGTGGCATAGTGCCTAAGGCATTTGACTGCTAAGCAGAAGGCTGGTGGTTCAAACCCACCAGCCACTCCTCAGAAGGAAGGTTGGGCAATCTACTTCCATAGAGATACTGCCTCGGAAACCCAAGGAGGGGTCGCTATGACTTGGAAGCGACTCGACGGCAGTGAGCTTGTCATTTTCGAGCTGACAAACTGGGTGCTGGCCATACACATGATGAAAAAATGCCCTTTCTCCAAAAGCCATTGAAGTATGGTATACAAATACTTTTTAAAAAAGAAAGGGTTTGGTAAACCAATGTTCGTAGAAAGCTACTGCATTTCATTCATCATGCTAAGCATGTCACATGGGTATCTCAGCTTCTAAGGCAAACTTACTAGTTCAATGTTGTTTAAAAAAACCTAAGTCAGGTGGTCTGGGCTCTGCTTGGGCAAGCCACTCAACTCCTTAGACTGCTCAAAGATGTATATGGACCAGTCTCAAGAAGCTCTTGTCTTAAACCTACTAAACATGTCAAAGTGCTCTGATCCTTCTGAGAGCAGTGTGTTTCCACTTGAGCCCTTTTTCTCCAGCAGGGCTGCCACCATTTAAAGGTGTGTGGTGTGTATACTGCAGTGACTCTAGCTCCAGACTGCATCTGCCCAGAGGCAGGGGTGCATTTCTTCACAGAAATGTGCCATTTTCTCTCAGAGACTACAAAAAACCCAACTGCCGTTTTATGCAACCCCACGCGTGTTAAGAGTAGAACTGAGCTCAACAGGGTTTTTCAATGACTGCTTTTTCCTAAGCAGACTGCTAGACTTTCTTCTGAGATGCCTCTGGTTAGGAGGTGAGAGTGTTAGCTATTTGCACCACCCAGGGACTCCTGGGGACTATAAAGAGAGATCCTTTTCTAATCCACATACTCCATGGGGACTCATTTTTCTAATTTCCCATTCAGAGGGGGTGCTTTTTCTCTCATTTGTCAGCTCAGAGAGGCTATTTATTTATTTATTTTAAATAACATTTTACTGTGTTTTAGGTGACAGTTTACCCAAGAAATTAGGGTCCCCTTAACATTTTTTTTTTTTTTAATTTTGGTACTTATTGTGATTTGGGTGAAAGTTTACAGAGCTAATTCATTTTCCACACAATAGTTCATACACATTTTGTTTCATGACACTGAGTGCAATCCTCACAATATAACAGCTCTCTTCTCACTTCTTCCCTATAATTACCTCTCTCCATGTCTTTCTTGTTAACAATTTTTATACGAATTATTTGTGCCATTAGTTACACTTTTTACAACGTGTCAGCATTTTTATTATTTCCATTCTGTTTGTTCTGTTTCCATTGATCTAGCTTGAATTCCCCTCCTTGACTTCTCATCTTTGCTTTTGGGTTACTGCTGACCTTTTGGTCTCATACAGTTGATTGTTTAAGGAGAACACATTACTCACAGGTGATACTGTTTATTTTATATGCCAATCTATTATTTGGTTGAAAAGTAACCTTCAGAAATAACTTCCATTCTCAGTTCAAAGGGTATGTTAGAGCGATAGCCTCAAGGGTTCCTCTAGTCTCTGTCTGTCTAGTAGGTCTGATCTTTTTCAGGAATTTCAGTTTTGTTCTACATTTTTTCCCTTTCTGAGAGGGCATGTTTTTAGAAATTGTACAAAGGAAGTGGCCCTGTGTGTCTGGAATATGTAATATGTGTTTGTGTGCATAAGTATGTACATAGGCACACACACACACAAGGGGTTTGGCTTAAATCTACTTGTTTTAAAAGGACGAGCTGGGTGCTGCAAATGATTAAGTGCTTGATTACTAGCTGAAAGGCTAGCAGTCTGAACCCTACCAGAGTGCCCTGGAAGACAGGCCAGGCAATCTGCTTCCCAAATGTCACAGCCTTGAAAACTATGGAGTTTTACTCCGCCATTAGGGGACAGCCATTAGTCAGAATCAACTTGAGGACAACTAACAACAACAATTGCTTTAAAACTTTTAGGCTAAAGTGAAGGCTTCCAATCTTATATTTTTGTTAGGTTTCACATTATAAATTAATAAATTTTAATAGTCTGTACCTTTCCGGGAGTTACTACTATCTCTTGTGTGTCATATATTTAACATAATTTTATATATTAGTTATTAATATTTTAATATATATTTAATGTATACATTTAATACTCTTGTACTTCAAAAATCCAGAATTCAGTAGAAAGTCACAGACATTGTGGTGCAGGTTCTGAAAAACAGGAAACTGGTAATTCTCTGCTATGAGATGCAAATAATCTCTGCAGGATTCCTTTGACTTCTATTCGAAGAATTCTTGGCAATTTAAAACCTGCACAAATTATGGATCTGCTCTACTCCAGAACTTCCCTGGAAAGCTGAGGGGGCTGAAGGATAATTCTATCATTTAATTTATTCATCTGGCAAATATTTATTGAAAATAAATCTCTCTTTATCCTTTATTCTTGAATTTCTTTTATCTTTCCAAACAACAAAAAAGAAACTATTATCTGCGTTATGAAGTTCAGAGGTTTTATGTGTAAAACTAGATTGAGGAACCTCTTTAGGTTCCTCAAAAAACTGCACAAGCTGAGAATCTGATGTTCAGGAAACAATAACTATGTCAAAATGCATGCCCCTCCAGCAGCAGGTGCTGAAATGCCACTGAAGACATACCAATATGCACATAAATTCACTCAGACAGGATCATGTATTTTACCCAATTTAGAGTAATAGCTTTTTCTTTAACTCGATTGACACTAATTTTGAATTTAGCCAAGAAAGCCAATAGATTTACTACTTTATAAAATCTGGCAAAGAAGAAAAAAATCCTCAAATCAATGGTAACTCAGCTTAACTAAATCCATTCAAACTAGCTTAATGAATAATACTGACTTACAAGATATATAATATGATTAACTAAATTAAACAAAATGGAGGAGACAAGAAAGGACAAGTGACTTGAATTACAAACAAGCAGGTCTAAAAGTTAGACCAAAAACCAAACTGACTGCCATCAAGTTGATTCTGATGCATAGAGTTTCCAAGGCTATAAATCTTTATGGAAGCTGATGACCTCATCTTTCTCCAGTGGAGCAGCCAGTGGGTTTGAACTGCTAATCTTCTGGTTAGCAGCCAAATGCTTTATCACCAGAGCACCACCAGAGATCCTTAAAGGTTGTAAATTTGGACTTATTACTACTCTCTTATAAAGGTAAAATTCTCTAAGGCTTTTTGAAAGGGTTAATACTCTTCACTGGCTCATTAATAGTCTTACCTTCATTAATTTTATGTTAAAGATGAAATTCTAAGAATTATAAGAATGTATGCCTTAAAAAATCCCTTTATTAATAAATATTTAGATGATCTTACCACTTCATCTTCTGTCTCCAGTATTTCCTCCAGGTCTGATCGTGAAATGTTCAGGATAGAAGCTGCCAAGGTCTGGGCTTTGTGGGTTGAGGTTTTAGAAGCAACCCTGTTCTTCTGTATTCTTTTAAGCTCTCTGATTTGTCGCCTTATCATCTGGACATCATTTTGTAACTCTTTGACCAAAGCCTGCAACATAATGCAAGGAGCGTGGGCTCATATGGAAGTCATAAAGACAAAGAAGTCATAGCATGAAAATGTGAAGATACTAGCAAATCACTTTTTTATCAAAATTTATTTATTTAAGAACGTAATGGATTGTCCTGTATTTTTGTCAGTATGGAATGGATGCTCTCTTAAATGACCTTCATTTAGACAACTTGCTAGATTAACCAGAGCTCTTCATTGCCTCTTCCAGATATAACAGCTGTTATCTTAGGCACAATGAATGCTTGGTGCAGGCAGGCTACTTTTCATTCATGCCGTAATAAACTACCATCACCAGCTCAGTTGATGCAAAGAGTCAGTTCTATTTATTCCTAAACATTTATATATTAGTTGTAACAGTTACATGATTTAGTTAATCATTTCATAAACAGATAACATGAGTGCAAGAAGAATCATTTCTATTTTTATTAAAACTGAGTTTAAACTGCTTTGGAAGAACTTGATAGAGACAAGTTGGATAAAAATGCAATTAAATTATGTAAAGATAACTATAAAAGATTGGAAAAAGTTTTAAATATTCAAGGATTGCTTCACAAGTGTCTTTAAGTTTTCACTTTTGAGAAATCAATAAATGCTAGCCCATACTGGTCTGTGTGTGAATAAGAAAGATGTTCCTTGCCCTGGGTGGACAAAGTTCTGTGGCTGGGTGCACGGCTTTATGAGCTGAGAGCAGTCCAGATAGATGTTTGGGCTGTTTTCAATATTTTGCTAGTTCACAAGCAATACTGCAATAAATAATCGATTATGGTGCTCATATGTCACTTTTGCATCTCTTAAGAAATATTCTTAGAAGTGGAATTGTTGGATCAAAGGGTGTCTATAACTGTAATTTTGATAGATATTGATTAATTCTACTCCCTTCTCTGAGACAGGACCAACTTATAGTTTCACAAAGAATTATCTGTTTCTCTACACCCTTCAACAAACACTAATGTATTATGTCAGTATAGTTGGTTTTTTTTCAGTATATTTTAAAGTTTTATTTTCCCCTTTTTGTAAATGAAGTTGAGCATCAACTTTAAGAGATACTTGTGTTTGTCAGTTTTTCTTAATGATTTATAGTAGTTCTTGATATATTAGGGAGATGATATTTATGGCATATGTCAAATTTTTTCATAATGTTTCTTTTGACAGAGCTTAATACAGAGGTTTATGCCAAGCCAAAAACAATTTTGTGTATGTGTACTCAAATTCATCAATCTTTTCTATTCCAATTTTTGAGTTTAGTGTGATACTTAAAAAAAAATTCTCTACATGTAAAGTCATTTTCAAATCATGATTTACTCTAATACTTTTAAGATTTTATTTCTCACTTTTAAATTTTGATCCATTTGTAATCATTTAGAGAATTATTATATAAGATCATAGTTGTTCCAAGACCACTTACTAAATTGTCTGTATTTTTCCCACTGATCTTATGTATGTTTAGGTCAATTTCTGGACTTTCTTTTCTGTTCCTTATTGCTCTCTTTTTATAAGAGAAGCTTTATAATATATTTTAACTAGTGAAGCTTTATAATGCATTTTAACATCTGGCAGGCCCTAATTCATCATTACTCTTCTTTTTCATGTTTCTCTGAGTAACTGTTGCTTTAGTTTCCATATGTACTTCACACAGAAACAGATACCTAGGAAACCTTCATAACATACATACCCTAAAAATCTTGATTTCCATTTTATTTAATTTATATTTTTTATTTGCATTCTTTTTTTTTTTTCTTTTTAGTTTATTTCTTTAGACTTTCTTCTGGGAAATTCTGTTTCTGAGATAATTTCTTTTCTTTTATTTCAATTTCATCTTGTTCTGTTATGTCACCATCTCTTCCTTAAATCTTTACATTTCTAACTTGTGTGTTTGCTTCTTTGAAGGAATTGTTTTACTAATTTATTTAATATTTTAATATCCATATTAATTCATAGTAATATATTTTCATCTGCTCTATGGCAGCTGATCTCTAGTGAAATGTCTTTTCCTACCATTTACTTTTTCTGTTGCTTTCCTCCTTTCTTATTCTATTTATATAAATATTATGCTGGTTCCTTTTTCATAACTCATCTTTGAAGGAGAGTTTTTCCTTCTTATTTGATGAAACTATCTCTTAGTCCTAGGATTATCTGAAATTTCCCATGATATAAAATCCTTTTCCTATGATGCTAGATTTCATTTACTATTATGTAGTTGAATATTTACATTTATGTCCATGATAACATATAGTCTATAATTTTTTTTATCTTGTAATGCCTTTGTCAGGTTTTGGCTTCCGGGTTATGCTGGCCTCATTCAATGAGTTAGGAAGTGTTTTTAACTCCTCTTATTTTTAGGAAAATTTTGTGTAAGCTTAGTGTTAAATTTTTTCCTCAAATGTTTGATAGAATTCTGGTGAAACCATCTGGGCTTGGAGAGTGTATATCTATTTGTATCTGAAGGGTTTAGATGAAAAAAATGCTATTTAATAATATAGTGTAATTCAGATTTTCCATGTTGTCTTTAGTCAATATTTTGTAATGATAAGTGATAATTCTTAATGATCCTGGACACTCATTTCTTTTTTCTTCTTGGTAGTTTAGCAGGGAGCTGATTCAACTACACTGAGACAATCTGAGGAAAAGAGCAAAGTGATGTCAGTGTCCCTGGTAGGTAATGCTCAATCTTGGGTCCTGATATGCACAGTGGGAGGACAGGGCTCTTTCTCTGTCGGAGAGCTCTCTGTCATGGCTGGCTGGCACAGAAAGGCTCCTCTCTGCTGAAAACTTGGCCATGGTGCATACCAAATAGTCACACCCAACCTCTGCTGTAAAATCAAGGGAGTTCTGGGGATGGTCTGCATTATCCTATTTCTCTGCCAGTCAGCTGCCTCCAATAAGCACTGTATGGCACTATTGGTGTCTGAATAAGATGCTCCTATATGACAGGTAGGAGCTCTGGTAGCATAGTGCCTAAGGCACTTCACTACTAACCAGAAGGCTGGCGGTTCACAAACACACCAGCCACTCCTCGGAAGGAAGATGGGGCAAGCTACTTCCACAGCGATACTGCCTCGGCAACCCAAGGAGGGGTCACTATGAGTTGGGGCCAACTCGATGGCACATAACAACAACAGTAACATATGACAGGTAGATGTATTTTTTAAGGAATTTGTCTGCTTCATCTAAATTGCAGATATTATTGGTATAAAACTGTTCATAAAATTTACTTACTGTCCTTTAAATGTTTGTAGCATCTATAATGATATCACTTCTTTCATTCCTGATATTGGTAATTTGCGGGTTTTTTTTTTTTTTTTTTTTTTTGTCTCTGATCGATTTAGCCAGGGAGTTATCAATTTAGTTATCTTTTCAAAAAGCCATTCTACAAACATTTTAGATTATGCAAGAAATGGTCATATTGCTCTTAAAAATGCTGTGTCAGTTAAGACTCCCATGAAAATCAGCATGTGAGAGTATTTTCAAATATCCTTGTCAACTGTAGATTTAAAAAAAAAAAATCTTTAAACATCTCTTACAGTTTTTCAGTCTGATATCAAGTAGACAATTACATTTAAGATCATTAAATATGGAAATAGTATTTATTTTCTTTAGAATATTCTGGATTTCTAGTGAGGTATTGAGCATCTGTTAAATGTTTATCA
Source organism: Orycteropus afer afer (assembly GCF_000298275.1). Classification (NCBI taxonomy): domain Eukaryota; kingdom Metazoa; phylum Chordata; class Mammalia; order Tubulidentata; family Orycteropodidae; genus Orycteropus; species Orycteropus afer. The sequence continues at coordinate 2,055,937 of NW_006922037.1, forward strand.
GTTATTTGCACTTCTTTGGTGAGTTATTTTTATTATTTACCCCTACTCCTACGGAAGGAGCTCTAGAAGTGCAGTGCCTAAGGCACTTGACTGCTAACCGGAAGGCTGGTGGTTCAAACCCACCGGCCACTCCTCAGAAAGAAGGTTGGGTGATCTAGTTCATAGTGATACCGCCTTGGAAACCCAAGGAGGGGTCGCTATGAGTTGAGTCCAACCAATGGCACATAACAACACAACAAAAATTCCTATTGGGTTCTTTATCGTCTATTGATTTGCAGGAATTCGTGATATATTCTGGATATTATCTTATTTTGTGTAAATATTCCTTCAGACTGTCACTAGTCTTTTAGGGATACTATAAGTATCTCTTTTTCACAGTTAAATATTTGTACATAATCATGGTTTCTAGTTATGTCCTTACGGATTCTAGTTTTTTGTGTTTTGACTATGGATTGTTTTTAATCACAAGATTATAAAGGTTTTGTGTAGCTTTAATCATTTTATTTTTTATTCTTGGGCATTAATCTTTATATCTGTGAGTTGTGATACACACACACACACACACACACACACAATTATTTTCTGAACGAAGAGCAATTTCTCCAATGCCATTGTTGATTACTTGACCCTTACACGAATTTTAAAATAAAAAAATTCAATCTTTATGCTCTAAATTCTCGTATAAGTTTGTTTTCTGAATTCCCTATTCTGTTCCAATGCTTTATTCATCCACTTCTATCCCAATCACATTATTTACTACCGCTTTATAACATGTTTTGATGCTTGAGTGAAAATCTTCGTCTTCTCTCACGCATCATGATTCCTCTTCTTCCTCCTCCTTAAGCTACCATCTTCACACCTTTTCTCTTTCACTGATTTTGGAATCAGTTTGTCAAGATCTGGGTATGCACTAATACAGAATAACTTTGGAATAAACTTTCATGTTTACAATATTGATTCCTTTCATTCGGAAAAAAACTATATTTCTGCATTTATTTATGTCTGTTTTTTTTATGTTTTCAGTGATGTTTTATAGCCTGATATATAGGGTTTTTTTTTTTTTAATTCTTTGAAAGGTTTATTTCTGGCATTTTGTAGTTACTTTTATTACTGTAAACAGAAATTTAAAAATAGCATTCCCTCTAACATGTTATTTGTAAATGCATTTTTGTATGATGGCCTTGTTTTGAACTTCTTGCTTGATTATCTGATTAGTTTATAATCTATTTATAATTTGATTCTCTTTGATTTTATACATTCACAATCATGACACTGACGAATAATCACAGTTTGTTGAGTAATTTCCCACAAATATCTATTATTTTGGCTTATTTGCTCTAGAGCCTTCAGAAGCTCCACTCACATCTCACTGGCTAGAATTTAGTGACTTCACCACAACTTGGAAACAAAAAACAGAAATCAGGGAAATGTGGGAAGTTACCTGAAAAGCTAATCACCCAATTAAAAATTCAATGAATAAGTACAAAGGGAAAAGTGGATATTGGGGACAAGTGGCAGTCTCTACCACATCGTTTGTTAAAGGTGTTTTTTTATTCTCACTAGATGTAGAAAAATTACGGTGATTAAGATTTAAGCCTTATTTCTGACAACATAAATAATTTTTACTCTTTATATTGTCAGAAATAAGGTTTGAATCTTAGTCACCATAATTTTTCTGCATCTAATGAGATGATTAAAAAGCTTTTCTCTTTTTAAACTGTCAATGTTGCTCACTGTTGTTGTTAAGTGGCATTGAGTTGGTTCTGACTTACAGTACAACAGAATGAAACACTGCCAGGCAGGCCATCCTTACAATCTTTGTTTTGCTTGAGCCCATTGTTGCAGCCTCTGTGTCAACCAATCTCGTTGAGGGTCTTCCTCTTTTTTGCTGACCCTCATTTTACAAAGGATGATATCCTTCTCCAAGGACAACATGACCCTCTGACAACATGACCAAAACATGAGACGAAATCTGACCATCCTTGCTGTAGTTCTTCCAAGACGGATTTGTTCATTATTCTGGAAGTCCACAATATTTTAGGTGTTCTTCACTAGCACCACAATACAAATGCATCAATTATTCTTCAGTCTTCCTTATTCATTGTCCAGCTTCCACATGCATATGAGGCTACTGAAAATACCATGGCCTGGGTCAGGTTACCCGAGTCTTCAAGGTAACAACTTTGCTCTTCAACACTTTACAGAGGTCTTTTGCAGTGGATTTGCCCAGTGCAACAGAGCAATAGATTTCTTGACTGCTGCTTCCATGAGTGTTGATTGTAGACTTAAGTAAAATGAAATCCCTGACCACTTCAATCTTTTCTCTGCTTATCATAATGTAGCTTGTTGGTGCAGTTTTGGGGATTTTTGTTTTCTTTATGTTGAGATGTTACCTATACTGAAGACTGTAGCATTTGATCTTCCTCAGTAAGTGCTTCAAGTCTTCTTCACTTTCAGCAAGCAAGGTTGTGCCATCTGCATATCACAGGTCATTAATGAGTCTTCATCCAATCCTGATGCTGCATTCTTCTTCATATATCATATAGTACAACTTCTCAGATTATTTGCTCAGCATACAGACTGAATAGGTATAGTGAAAGGACACAACCCTGATGTACACCTTTCCTGATTTTAAACCATTCTGTATTTCCTTGTTCTGTACAAATGCCTGACTCATGAGCACAATTTAAGTGTTCTGGAATTCCCATTCTTTGCAATGGTATCCGTAATTTGTTATGATCCACACAGTTGAATGCCTTTGCATAGTCAATAAAACACAGGTAAACATCCTTCTCATATCCTTTGCTTTCAGTCAAGATCCATCTCACATTGGCAATGATATCCCTCATTCATGACTTCTTCTAAATCCAGTTCGAATTTCTGGCAGTGCTTTGTCAATATATGGTTGCAACCATTTTTGAATTATATTCAGCAAAATTTTACTTGCATATGATATTAATGACATGGTGTGATGATTTCCACATTCTGTCAGATCACCTTTCTTAGGAATGGGCACAAATATGGCTCTCTTCCAGTCGGCTGGCCAGGTAACTGTCTTCCAAACTTCTTCGTACAACAGACTAAGCACCTCCAGCACTAAGCATCTGTCTGTTGAGACATCTCAGTGGTTACTGCATCAATTCCTGAAGCCTTCTTTTTCAGCAGTTCCTTCAGTGCATTTTAGACTTCTTCCTTCAATACTATTGGTTCCTGGTCACATGCTACCTCCTGAAATGGTTGAATGTCAACCAATTGTTTTTGCTACAGGGATAGTGTATTCCTTCCATTTTCTGTAGATGCTTCCTGCATTGTTCAATTATTTAGTCCATAGAAAACTTTGATATTTCACTCGAAGCTGGGAGTTTTTCAATTTTTTCAGTTTGAGAAATACCAAGTGTTTCCTTCCCTGTTAGTTTTCTAGTTCCAGGTCTTTGCAGATATCATTGTAATACTGCAACTTCTTGGGTCACCCTTTGAAGTCATTTGTTCAGCTCTCTCAGTTCATCATTTCTTCAACTTGCTTTAGCTACTCTCTAGCATTCAATAGCAAGTTTCAAAGCCCCATCTGACATCCATTTTGGTCTTTTTAATGACCTTTTGATTTCTTCATGTATGATGTGTGTATGTATGTGTGTGTTTGTGTGTGTGTGTATATATATATATATATGCATATATATATAATTTTCATTGTGATTTGGGTGAAAGGTTACAGAGGAAATTCATTTCCATACAGCAGTTCACATACACTTTGTCTCAGGACATTGATTACAATTTACCACCCACTTGCTTCCCATAGTTATCTCTTCCCTGTGTCCTTCCCTCAATGCACTCCTGCCCCCTGAGCTGTCTCCCTGTGCATACACAGCCCTTCTATTCTCCCATGATTGATTTCTCCAAGGAACGTATCTACCTAATGCAAATATGCAGCTCATATGCCTGTCTTTTGTTTGGCTGGAAGCAACAGAAGTGGATTCAATTCCAGACCTGAAGGGCACCTAGGGGCCATAGTCTCAGTGGTTCCATCAGGCTCTATCAGACCAGCAAACTTGGTCCCTTTTTTTTCCAAATGATTTTGAGTTTTGTTCCACATTGTTCTCCCACTCTATCCAGGATCTCCTACATAGATCTCCCTCTGGGTGGCTGACAGTGGTAGCTGGGCACCATTTAGTTCTTCTGGTCTCATAGTCATATAGGCTGAGGATCTCGTGGGGTACCAGTTGCTTGGACTAATTGTTTCTGTGACTCTTTGGTTTTCTTCATTCTTCTTTGCTCTGGATGAGGGGAGATCCATCATTGCATCCAGATGGCCACTTGCAAGCTTTTAAGATCCCAGTTGCTACTTGCTAAAGTAGGATGTGGAACAATGTTTTGGGTAGTATGTTATGCCAATTGAACTTGATGTCCCTTGCGACGATGGTCCCGAGCCCACAGGTCCAACTACTCGCTCCCTCTGGGTAGCTAACAGTGGCCAAGAAGTGACTACAACCTTGTCCCTTGTCAGCTCTACTATATACCTGGGAATTCTTACAGAATATAGTGATACACTTGTACACACTGTCTCTCCGCAACCCTATACATGGTCGTGGGCATACTCCCCCCCTGAATAGACATACCAAATAGTCAGCCTGTCCAACCATCTATCCATGTTTGCCTTCACTGACAACACAGTACTATATGTGCAAAAGGGTTCTTCTTTGTTGTCTGTACCTCCCACATATCTTTGTCTTCCTCTTCCTCAATGTCACTGTGTTGATCACTCACATTTGGTATATTACCATTCTCTTCACCCAAATAAATACTTGTCTCTATCTAACAATGTTCACTCCTTTCTACTCCCACCCCTGGTAACCAACAAAGAAAATTTCCTTCCATATAGAAACCTTTTCTTGACTTTATCTAATAATGGACTAATACACTATTTGTCCTTCTGTGATTGACTTATTTCACTCAGCATCATGTCCTCCAAGTTCATCCACGTTATGTGGTGTTTTGCAGATTCTACGTTATTCTTTAGGATTGCGTAGTATTCCATTGTGTGTATGTACCATAATTTGGTTATCCATCCTTCAGTTGATGAACCTAGGCTGTTCTCATCTTTTGGCTATTGTAAATAGTGTTGCAATGAACAGGGGTGTGCATATATCTGTTCTTGTCCTGGCTCCCACTTCTTTATGATATATACCTAGAAATGGAACTGATAAGTCAAATGATATATGTAATTCCAACTTTTTAAGGAACTGCCATACTGTTTTCCACAGTGATTGTATCATTTGACAGTCCCACCAGCACTGTAGGAGAGTCCCAATCTCTCCGCATCCTTGCCAGCACTTGTCATTTTCTGTCTTGTTGAATTTTGCTACAAGTGCTGGGGCCAGATGGTATCTCATTGTTGTTTTGATTTGCATCTCTCTAATAGCTAATGATCGTGAGCATTTATTCATATGTTTGTTGGCTGCCTGAATATCCTTCTTAGTGAAGTGTCTATTCATGTCTTCTGCCCATTTTCAAATTGGATTATTTGTCTTTTTGTTGTTGAGGTGCTGGAGTTTTCTGTAAGTTCTAGAGATAAGTGCCATGTCAGATATATCATTGCCGAATATTTTTTCCCAATCTGTAGGTTCCCTTTTGACTCTTTTGGAGAAGTCTTGGGAAGCACATAAAACTTAAACATTTAGAAGGTCCCATTCATCTAGTTGATCTTCTGCTGTTTGTGAATTTTGGGTTATGCTTGATATCTATTTATGCTATATAGTAGAACCCCTTAATATGACCCTATTTTTTCCTTGAGGAATTTTATAGTTTTAGGTTTCACATTTAAGTCTTTGATCCATCTGGAGTTAGTTTTTGTGTATGGTGTGAGGTACAGATCTTGTTTCATTTTTCTGAAAATGGATATCCAATTTTTCCAGCACTATTTATTAAACAAATATTCTCTTCCCTCATTTAATGGATTTTAGCCCTTTGTCAAAGATCAGCTGACCATAGGTCGATGGATCTATTTCTGGGTTCTCAATTCTGGATTCTCAATTCCATTGGTGTATGTGTCTGTCATTAAACCAAAACCAGGCAGTTTTGACTACTGTGGCTGTATAGAATGTTTTGAGATCCGGCTGTGTGAGACCCCCTACTTTGTTCTTCTTCAGTAATACTTTGCTTATCTGAGGCCTCTTTCCTTTCCATATAAAGTTAGTGATTGGTTTTTCCGTATCCTTAAAGAATGTTGATGGGATTTGGATTGAGATTGCATTGAATGTATACATTGCTTTGGGTAGAACTGACATTTTCACAATGTTCAATCTGCCTATCTACGAGCATGGGATGCTCTTCCCTTTATGTAGATCTCTTATTGTTTCTTGAAGTACTTTTTTGTAGTTTTCTTTGTACAGGTCTTTTTTGTCCCTGGTAAAATTTATTCCCAAGTATATAATTTTTTTTGGTAGTTACTGTAAGTGGTATTGATTTCCTTATTTCTTTTTCAGCAATCTTTTTGCTGGTGTAGAGGAATCCAACTGATTTTCGGATGTTGATCTTGTAGCCTGCCACAATGCTAAATCTCTCAATTAGTTCCAGTAGATTTCTGACTGAGTCTCTTGGGTTTTCTAGGTATAGGATCATATCATCTGCAAATAAGGATAGTTTGAGTTCTTCCTTACCAATTTGGATGCCTGTGGTTTCCCTTTCTTGCCTTATGGCCCTGGATAAGACTTCCAGTACAATGTTGAATAGAAGTGGTGATAGAGGGCATCCTTGTCTGGTTCCTGTTTGCAAGGGGAATGGTTTCAGTCTCTCTCCATTGAGAATAATGTTGGCTGTTGGTTTTTCATGTTGTTGTTGTTGTTATGTGCCGTCGAGTCGGCCCCAACTCATAGCGACCCCTCCTTGGGTTTCCGAGGCAGTATCACTACGGAAGTAGGATTGCCCAACCTTCCTTCCGAGGAGTGGCTGGTGGGTTTGAACTGCCAGCCTTCTGGTTAGCAGTCAAGTGCTTTAGCCACTATGCTACCAGAGTTGGTTTTGCATAGATGCCCTTTATTATGTTGAGGAACCTCCCTTCTATTTCTATTTTGCTGAGAGTTTTGACCAGGAATGGGTGTTAGATTTTATCAAATGCCTTTTCTGCATCAATTTATATGATTATGTGGTTCTTTTCCTTTGTTTTATTTATGTGGTGGATGACGTTGATTGTTTTTCTAATGTTGAACCATCCTTGCATACCTGTTGTATTGACTAGGATTTTGTTGAAGATTTTTGCCTCTATATTCATGAGAGATACTGGTCTGTAGTTTGCCTTTTGAGTGATGTCTTTGCCTGGTTTTGGTATCAAGGTTATGCTTGCTTCATAAAACGAATTAGGGAGGATTTCATCCTTTTATATGTTTTAGAATAGTTTGAGTAGGATTGGTGTCAGTTCTTCTCTGAATGTTTGGTAGAATTCTCCGGTGAAACTGTCTGGGCCCAGGACTTTTTTTAGTTGGTAATTTTTTTATGACCTGTTCAATTTCTTGTTTTGTTATGGCTCTGTTCAACTTTTCCACATCAGTCTGTGTTAGTTTAGGTAAGTGGTGTGTTTCTAGAAATCTGTCCATCTCTTACAGATTTTCAGATTTGTGGGAGTACAGTTCTTTATAGTATCCTGATATCCTTTTAATTTCAGTGTTGGTTCTGTCATGATGTCACCATTTCATTTCTTACTCGTGTTATTTGTATTCTCTCCATCTTTTCCTGTGTTAAATTTGCCAGTGGTTCGTCAATTTTATTAATCTTTCCAAAGAACCAACTTTGAGTCTTGTTGATTTTTTTCTATTGTTTTTCTATTTTCTGTTGAATTGATTTCTGCTTGAATCTTTATTATTTCCTTTTTTCTGGTGACTGTAGGCTTTTCTTGTTCTTTTTCTTACTATAGGAGATGTTGGTTTACAGTGATGATTTTGGCTCTTTCCTCTTTTTTGATATGTGCATTTATGGCTATAAATTGGCCTGTGATCACTGCTTTTGTTGTGTCCCAAAGATTTTGGTATGTTGTGTTTCCATTCTCGTTTGATTCAATGAATTTTTTTTAATTTCACTTTTTATTTCTTCTCTTTCCCAGTGTTTCTTAAGGAAGGTGTTGTTCATTTTCCTTGTTTTTGCTCTTTTTGTTTTATCTTCCTATTGTTGATTTCTAATTTGATAGCATTGTGATCTGAGAAGATGCTTTGCAGTATTTCAGTATTTTATATTTATTAAGGCTTGCTTTATGGCCTAACATATGGTCTATCATAGATAATGTTCCCTGTGCACCGGAAAAGAATGTATATTGTGCTGCTCTTGGTTAAAGTGCTCTGTAGATGTCTATCATGTCAAGCTGGTGGATTGTATTGTTTAGCTCTTCTGTATCTTTGTTGAGTTTCTTTCCAATTGTTCCATCTTCTCTTGAAAATGGTATATTAATTTCTCCCACTATGACTGTGGAGTCATCTGTTTGCCTTTTCAACTCTTTTAAAGCCTGATTTATGTATTTTGGGGCTCTTTCATTGGGTCCATAGATATTTATTATGGTTATATTTTCTTGTTCAATTGATCCCTTAATCACTATGTGTCCTTCCTCGTCTCGTATGGTGGTTTTTGTCTTAAAGTCAATTTTATCAGAAATTAATATTGCCACTCCTGCTCTTTTACTTTTGCCATTTGCTTGATATATCTTTTCCCAACCTTTGATTTTTAGTCTGTTTTTATCTTTGTCCCCAAGGTGTGTCCCTTGTAGACAGCATATTGATGGGTTATGTTTTCTTATCCAGTCTGCAAGTCTCTTTCTCTTGAGTGGTGCATTTAATCCATTAACATTCAGTGTAATTATTGACAAGTATGAATTTGTTGCTGTCATTTTGCTATACGTTTTTTCATGGTGTTCCTGGTTTCTTTGTTCCATATAATTTTCTGTGCTGAACTCATTATGTTTATGAATCATATTATCATTTCCTTTGTTGCTGTTGTTTTAGTATTTGCTGAATATTTGTGCTTGTCCTCTTTTTTATTATGATGTGAAGGTTTATTATTTTACTTTGAGGTTACCTTGTGATTTATAATTTTCTTCCAGTGTTTAGAACAATCCATTCTACCCTGCAACTCTCTTAACTTCCTCACCATTTAGAAGTTCTGTAACTACACTATTTTCCCCTCTTTTTGGTTTATAGTTGTCCTCATTTGCCAATTGATTTCTCTGGTTCCCTGTTTACAATCTTGTAAACTTATTTTACTTTTGATGCATCCATAGCTATGTTGGTTTCTGGGTTGTGTCATCCTGTATATTAATGGTCAGTTGTTGTTTGCTATTATTGGTTCTTTGTTCAAAGGACTCCCTTTAGTATCTCTTGTAAGGTTGGTCTGGTTTTAACAAATTCCCTTAGTTTCTACTTATCTGGAAGTCTCCTAATTTCACCATCATATTTGAGGGACAATTCTGTTGAATATATAATTCTCTGTTGGAAATTTTTCTTTCAGGGTTTTATATATACCATCCCATTGCCTTGTCACTTGCATGGTTCCCGCTGAGAAATCAGAACTTCTTCTTATTGGTTGTCCTTTGTAAGTACCTTTTTGTTTTTCTCGTGCTGCTTTCAGGATTCTTTTTCTGTCTTTCATTTTGATGAGTTTGATGATGGTATATCTTGGTGATTTTCTTTTGGCTTCTGTCCTTTTTGGGCTTTGCTGGACTTCCTGAATGGATATATTCTCATCTTTCATATATCAGGGAAGTTCTCTACCAACAAATCTTGGACAATTTTTTCAGTGGTTTTCCTTTTCTCTTCCTGTTCTGGAATTCCGATTACATGTAGGTTATTCCTTTTGGTGGTATCCCACAAGAACCTTAGGCTTTCTTCATTTTGTTTTGATTCTTTTTCTGACTGATCCCTTTCCGTTGAAGTATTCAGGTATTTGTCTTCAATCTCATTAATTCTGTCTTCTATTGATTGGATTCACTCCTTTTCCCTTTCAATGTGTTACCTATTTCTGAAAATTGAGTATTAATGTTTTGGATTTCTGTCTGTAGATTTTGTATCATTTCTAATTTTTCATTTACTTTGTCATTTTATTCCTGTATTTTTTCTGAAACTTTCTAGGTTTTTGTCTGTGTTTTGCTTAATTTTGTCAGTGTTTTCCTTGATCTGTCTCTCACTCCTTTGAAAATACCTAAATATAATTCTTCCAAAATCCTTAGCAGGGAATTCCAATGCTGCTTTTTCCTCAGGGATGTGTTCTGGGTTGATCCTGTTCTTTTTTCTGCCACTTTATCTTGCTTCTTTGTGTGCATTGTGATGGTCTGTTGTCTCCAAGATATTGTGATGTTTTTGTATTTAGATCTCTGTTAACTGTTCGTGAAGAGCAGTAAGGGTGATCCAGGCTCTTCTTGGTGGTCGCTTATCATTGGCCAGTTGGCGGAGAAGCTTCACTCAGTAAGTGGAGCTGCAGGAGGTGCAGGAGTGGTTGTATCACATGCACATGGCTGCTGTTTCCCACTCAGTTAGAAAAAAACAACAATCAAAAAAGTAAAAGCAAGCATCCAAAAACACACTGCATAAACACAAAGGAACAATCACCAAAAAAAAGGAAAAAGAAAAGGAAAGAGAAAAAACAACCCACCATATCTGGGGAGAGGGAAATAAGAGGAGACAAGTAGAGTGGGAGAATAATGAACAAAAAATGGGTAAAATTCAAAAAGAAAAACAAGGAACGGGGTTAACTACAATAAAGAAAAAAATTGGAACCAGGAACAGGGAAGAGAGAAAAAGCTATAAACTAAAACCTGGGAAGGGAAGAAGAAAGTATAATAATAAAAAGGACAACGACAACAACAATAATAATAATTTTAAAATAGACAAAAAAAAAAAAAAACTCTAAAAAACAAAGGGGAAAAAAGTCTTGGCAGAGCGGGGCAGGGTACCTAGTCTCTTCCGAGCACACAGACTGGGATAGAATTCTTGTCCGCCCAGCAGGTTGGTGGGACTGAGGGATGGCTGCACCTCCATTCACCAAGAGGATGTGTGGTGTAAGAGTTAACAAGGGGAATATCACACCTTTCCAATTGTTGGCATCTAGAATGTCCTTGTGGTTCCTGGCAAGTGGAGCTTATTTTAAGTCCCTGGAATCTGGGAGACTGCTGTTGCTTTAAATTTCCAAAATGGTCAAACTGCTTGTAAACATCCAAAATGGTTGCACCCTCTTGTCAGGTAAAAGTCCACACCTCAGCCCACCTTCCTCTTTGCTGCTTCCCCTTTTATTCACCAGCTACCTGTGCTGTCCCCCATGTAGTCGCTGGCTAGCAGGGCTGATTTTTAGGTTAATTCTTAGGTCCTAACACCACCCGGCAATATCCAAGCTGTCTGTGCTGTCAGGATCACTGCCAGACTGCAGCTCCGTATGTCTCCTTTTTTGGTGTTTTCATGCAAATTTTACTAGTTGGAGTATCTATATCCTTTCCTTCAAAGCTCAGGGCTCCAGGACTATCTTCTGTATCTCTGTTAATTGGTTCTCCTTTTCTTTGTTGAAGAGGGTCTGTGCATTCTTTCTGCCTATTCTGCCATCTTACCGGAACCTGTGTATGATATTCTTGGTGTCATCCCAAAACTTGTCTGTGTTTTGGTCACTGGTGTTCAATACATAAAATCTATTCTTGAGATGGTCTCTAATTCAGGTGGGATATAAAAAAGGTCACATTTTGGCCCCCTGGATTTAATTTTCTTCAGCTTCCACTTGAACTTGCATAAGAGCAACTGATTGTCTGTTATACAGTTAGCTCTTGACCTTATTCTGATTTATTGAGCTTGTCCATGGTCTCTTTCCACAGATGCAGTCAATTTGATTCTTATGTATTTCACCTGGCCAGGTGTTATTGTTATGTTATTGTTAGGTCATGTGGAGTTGACACCGACTCATAGCAACCCTATGTACAACAGAATGAAACACTGCCCAGTCACATGCCATCATCAAAATCCTTGGCATACTTGAGCCCATCATTGCAGCCACTGTGTCAATCCATCTTGTTGAAGGTCTTCCCCTTTTTTGCTGACCCTTCACTTTCCCAAGCATGATATCCCTCTCCAGAGAATGGTCCCTTCTGACAAGATGACCAAAGGAGGTGAGACAAAGTCTGGCCATTCTTGCTCCAAGGAGCATTCTGGCTGTACTTCTTCCAGGACAGATTTGTTAATTTTTCTGGCAGTCCATGGTACTTTCAGTATTCTTTACCAACACCACAAGTCAAAAGCATCAACTGTTCTTCAGTCTTCCTTATTCATTGTCCAACTTTCACATGTAAATGAGGCAACTGAAAACACCATGGCTTGGATTAAGTGCATCTAAGTCTTTAAAGTGAAATCTTTGCTCTTCAGCACTTTAAAAAAGTCTTTTGCAGCAGATTTGTCCAGTGCAGTATGATGTCTGATTGCCTGATTTCTGCTCCCATTGGTACTGATTGTGGGTAAAAGTAAAATGAAATCTTTGACAACGTCAATCTTTTCTCCATTTATAATGATGCTACTTATTGGTCCAATTGTGAGGATTTTTGTTTTCTTTATGTTGAAGTGTAATCCATACCACAATCTATAGTCTTTAATTTTCATCAGTAAGTGCTTCACATCATCATCGCATTCAGCAAGCAAGGTTGTGTCGTCAGCATATCACAGGTTGTTAATGAGTCTTCCTCCAATCCTGATGCAGCATTCTTTATATAGTTCAGCTTCTCAGATTATTTGCTCAGCATACAGACTGAACAGCTATAGTGAAAGGATACAACCCTGACACAAACCCTTCCCGATTTAAAACCATGCAGTATCCTCTTGTTTTGTTTGAATGACAGCCTCTTTGTCTGTGTACAGGTTCCTCATGAGCACAATTAAGTGTTCTGGAATTCCCATTCTTCTGAATATTATCTCTAATTTGTTATGATCTACACAGTCAAATGCTTTTGCATAGTCAATAAAACACAAATAAGTATCTTTCTGGTATTAACTGCTTTTACCCAAGATCCATCTGGCCAACAATGATATCCCTTGTTCTATGTCCTCTTCTGAATCCAGCTTGCTTTTTTGGAAATCCCCTGTCAATATACTGCTGCAACCATTTTTTAATTATATCCAGCAAAATTTTACTTGCATATGATATTGTTTGATAATATCCACATTCTGTAGGATCACCATTCTTTGGAACATGTACAAATATGGATCTCTTCCAGTCAGTTGGTCAGATAGCTATCTTCCAAATTTCTTGGCATAGATGAGTAAGTGCCTCCAGTGTGGCAACCATTTGCTGAAACATCTCAATGGGCATTCCAACAATTCCTGCAGTCTTGTTTTTCACCAGTTCCTTCAGTCCAGATTCAACTTCTTTCTTCAGTACCATTGGTTCTTGATCATACACGACCTCCTGAAATAGCTGAACAATGACCAATTCTTTTTTGTACAGTGACTCTGTGTATTCCTTCCATCTTCCTTTGATGTTTCCTCTGTCATTCAATATTTTGTCTGTAGAATCTTTCAATATTGCAATTCAAGGCTTGGATTTTTTTCTTCAGTTCTTTCAGCCTGAGAAATGCCAAGTGTGTTCTTCCCCTTTAGTTTTCTAACTTCAGGTCTTTGCACATTTCCTTAGAATAACTGACTTAGTTTTCTCAAGCTGCTTGTTGATATCTTCTGTTCAGCTCTTTTGTCTAGTCATTTCTTCCATTTGCTTTAGCTGCTCTCCCTTCAAGAGCAAGCTTGGGAGTCTTTTCTGACATCCGTTTTGGTCTTTTCTTCCTTACCTGCCTTTTAATGACATTTTACTTTCTTCATGTATGATATTCTTGATGTCATGCCACAATTCGTCTGGTTTCGATCACTGTTGTTCAGTGTGTCAAATCTGTTCTTCATATGGTCTCTAAATTCAGGTGGGATATAATCAAGGTCTTATTTTGGCTCGTGTTGAATTGTTTTAATTGTCTTCAGCTTCACCTTGAACTTGCATGTGAGCACCTTGTCTGTTCCACAAGCACTCCTGGACTTGTTTTAGCCGATGATATCGAGCTTCTCCATTGCCTCTTTACACAGATGTAGTCAATCTGATTCCTATGTGTTCCATCCGGTGAGGTCCATGTGTATAGTCATCATTCATGTTGTTTGAAAAAGGTATTTGCAATGAATAAGTCACTGGGCTTGCAAAATTCTATCATGCAATCTCCAGTATCATTTTTATCACCAAAGCCATGTTTTCCAATTACTAACCAGAAAAACAAAACAAAACAAAAAAACAAACTCACTGCCTTCAAGTCAGATCTGACTCAGCAATCCCTCCTTGGGTTTCCAAGACAGTATCACTATGGAAGTAGATTGCCCAATCTTCCTTCTGAGGAGTGGCTGGTGGGTTTGAACCACCAACCTTCTGGTTAGCAGTCAAATGCCTTAGGCACCATGCCACCAGAGCTTCCGACTACTGGTGATTCTTTATTTCCAGCTTTCCCATTCTAATCACCAATAGTAATCAGTACATCTTGATTGCATGTTTGGTCAATTTCAGACTGCAGAAGTTGGTAAAAATCTTCAATTTCCTTGTCCTTGGATCTAGTGATTGGTGCATAAATTGGAGTAACAGTAGTATTAACTAGTCTTCCTTGTAGGCATATGGATATTATCCTATCACTGACAGCATTGTACTTCAAGATTGATCTAGAAAATTCTTTGTAACAATTAATGTAATACCATTCCTCTTCAATTTCCAACATAATAGATCATATAATTGTCTGATTTCAAAATTGGCCAGTACAAGACCATTCAGCTCACTAATACCTAGGATGTCAATCTTTATGTGTTCCATTTCATTTTTGACAACTTCCAGTTTCCTAGATTTGTACTTTGTACATTCCATGTTCTGATTATTAATGGATATTTGCAGCTGTTTATTCTCATTTTGAGTCATGCCCCATCATGTCCCAAACTATTTACTCCATCCATGTCATTAAGGTCTACTTTACCTTGAGGAGGCAGCTCTTCCCCAGTCATATCTTGAATGCCTTCTGACCTGAGGGGCTCATCTTTGGCACTATAGTAGCCAATGTTTTATGGCTATTGATAAAGTTTTCTAGTAATACATCAGACAGTGTTTCACTGCTATTCATAAAGTTTTCACTGGCCAGTTCTTTCAAGAAGTAGATGGCCCCTTCCTTCTTCCCAATCTGTCTTAGTCTGGAAGCTGAAATCTGTTCACCTTGGGTGACCCTGCTCATATCTGAAATACCAGTGGGATAGCCTCCAGACTCACTATTTGTATATTCTCCAACATCATTTCTTTCATCAAGACCACATATTCAAACTACCAATGCTGCTTCTCTGTTTCACACGTTCACATTCCACTCGCCAGTATCAATACATCTTGATTGCATATTTGGTCAGTTTCAGATTGCAGAAATTCTGTCAGTCAGATGTCACTTGTCTGTCAGTCTGTCATACTGTGGTGGCTTACATGTTGCTGTGATGCTGGAAACTATGCCATCGGTGTTTCAAATACCAGGAGAGTCATCCATGGAAGTCAGAGTTCAGCCAAGCTTCCAGAGTAAGACAGACTAGGAAGAAGGAAGTGGCAGTCCACTTTTGAAAAAAACTGGCCACTGGAAACCTTGTGAATAGCAGTGAAACATTATCTGATATAATACTGGAAGATGAGCCCCTCAGGTTGGAAGGCAGTCCAAATATGACTGGAGAAGAGCTGCCTCCTCAAAGTGGTGTTGACCTTAATGACATGAATGGAGTAAAGCTTTTGGAATCTTGGTTTGCTGATGCGGCAAGACTTAAAATGAGAAAAAAACAACAGCAAATGTTAATAATCAGAGTGTGCAATGTATAAAGTATGAATGTCAGAAAACTGGAAGTTGTCAAAAATAAAATGGAACACATAAAGATTGATATCCTACGCATTAGTGAGCTAAAATGGACCAGAACTAGCCATTTTGAATCAGCCAATCTTATGGTTGTTAAACCACTGGAAATGACAAATTGAAGAAGAATGGTGTTGCATTCATTGTCAAAAAGAGTATTTCAAGATGTATCCTGAAGTACAAAGCTGTCAGTGAGGATAAAATCCATATGCTTACAAGGAAGACCAGTTAATACTACTATTATTCAAATTTACACACCAACCACTAAAACCAAAGATGAAGAAAGACACTGTAGATTTTTTACCAATGTCTACAGTATGAAATTGACCAAATATTCAATCAGGATGTAGCTTACTACAGTAATAGATTTTCAGATACTTAGCATTCCTGTGTTCCTGTTTTATAATGTATTCATTTTTCAATATGATGATGAATTTGATAGCTGACATTTAATTTAGGAATTCCACTTCTACATTCATGACAGAGATTAGCCTATGATTTTCTTTCTTTGCAAACTATCTGTGTAATGTTAGTTTTAGGGTTAATGTAAACTGACCCAAAAAAGTTATATAAGAACTTCTGTACTTTCAAAAGCCTTAGAACACATTATTTAACATGAAAATTATTTGTTTCTTACAAGTCTATCCAACTAAACTCACTGCTGTTGAGTCAGATATGACTACTCCTAGTAACTGCTCCTTGGGTTTCTGAGGCAGTATCACTATGGAAGTAGATTGCCCAACCTTCCTTCCAAAGAGTGGCTGGTGAATTTGAACTGCCAGACTTCTGGTTAGCAGTCAAATGCCTTAGGCACTATGCCACCAGAGCTCCCAAAAGTCTATGTTGTTGTTATGTGCCGTCAAGTTGGATCCGACTCATAGCGACCCCTGCTTGGGTTTCCGAGGCAGTATCACTACGGAAGTAGATTGCCCCATCTTCCTTCCGCGGAGTGGCTGGTGGGTTTGAACCACCAGCCTTCTGGTTAGCAGTCAAGTGCCTTAGGCACTACGCTACCAGAGCTCCAAAAGTCTATAGAACTCAGTATTAAAACTGTGTGGGACTTACGTGTTTTTATTATCTAATATTTCAAACATATACAAAGTTCACAGGATAACATAAACATTCCTCCTCCACCATGTAGTTCTGACAAATTCCAGTACTTGTCATGTGTTTCAGATTTATTTTTTGGAGGTGGGGGGGGGAAGCATATGCGCAGAGTTTAAGATTTCTGTGTAATTCTCCCTGAGGCCATTTCCTTCTCTTCCTATATTCCCCTGTCTGCCCAACAGTGCAGAATTGGGTGTTCATTATTCCCATGCCTGTATGACCGCCTATGTGCTTATCTATAAATAATACATAGCAAAGTCTTATATAAATGGTGCCATACTATAAACATAGTAAACTTTTTCCTCACCCACCATATTTTAGAGGTTTTACCATGTATATATATGTAGCTCTGTTTCATTCATGATGTATTACATTGAAAACATGTTCATTATGTATTCTATTTTAAAAAAATTCCTGTTATGGAATTCTACATAAAACATATATGCACTTAGATTGTTTTCATTGAAATCTGATCATTTATAGCATTATGATTTGTCTACATCATCTTGAGTCAGTTTTGGTAATTTATATTTTCTTAGTATTTCATTCATTTTGTTGAGGTTTTTCAGGTTATTGATGTAAAGCTACAAATACAATTCTCTTATGAGTTTAAGTCTCTATATACTGTTACTTTCCCTCATGCTGTATACTGGGTCTTTTTTCCCAGTCAAAAAATCTCATTTACCCCTAACTTTTTTTTTTTTTAACTGATCTTTTAAATATCCAACTATTTTATTGCTAGATTCATTTTTTGTAAAGGGAGGGCAGAAGAAGGGTTATTTTATATTTTATTTTCTCTCAATACCATTTTAAAACTTAATTTGAATTTATTTAGCTTTCTTTTTCTTGATTTGAAAATTAACCCAAAAGTTTTGATATTCTCACTGCTGTTCATTTTTAAATAGTTAATAAAAAGTTATTTACTTCTTAACCCAAAATAATAAAGAAGGGATTAGAATTTCTAAGTGATCTTATTCTAAAACTAATCTTAATTTTGGTTACCTATTTTGTCAAATCATAGATGTATCATATCATAGAGTAGATAAAAGCTTTTTTTTAAAAAAAAAAAATAGTTCAATTTTGTGTCTTAAAACTTAAGTCATTTTTATGAATGGTTTAAATTTTGTGAATGGGTTTGAAAAGAAAGTAGTCTTACATTTATTCTACTTGAACTATTGATTTTTGGAAGATACTGTATATTAAATATACCACAGGCATGCCTTGTTTTATTGTGCTTTTCAGATACTGCATTTTTTACAAATTGAAAAGTCTGTGGAAACTCTATGTTGAGCAAGTTTGTTGGTGCTATTTTTCCAACAGCATGTGTTCACATCATGTCTTTGTGTCACAATTTGGTAATTTTCACAATATTTCAAATTTTCATAATGTTAATGCACATTTACTAAAGTACAATGTAAATGTAACTTTTATATGCGCTGAGAAACTAAAAAAATTGTGTGACATGCTTTATTGTAATGTTTCTTTTATTGCAGTAGTCAGAAACTGAACTGATATCTCTGAGGTATGTCTGTATAAGGCAGACAATTTACGTATCTATAAAGTCATCAATTTTTTTTTCTTTGTATTTCCACCAAATTTTGTTAACATGTGGTCAGATATGTAACAATTCATGACTTTCATATATCTTTTGTAAACTGTACATTTTTATTAATATTAAATAGCTTTCTTTATCCTTCCTGTAATTTTTGGCCTTTCATTCTATTTTATCTCAGAATCTCAGAATAGTATTATTCTATCGTCTTTTTGTTAGCATTTATCTAGTGTTTAGTCAGTTGTGTGTTGACAAAGCAGCTCTTTGAAAATATTTTAAAAGCCTTGATTTGTGATATATATATAGAGAGAGAGATAGATAGATAGATATAAAATATATATATATAGATAGATATAAGTATTTATATATATATAGATATAGATGTAAAATATATCTATCTATATATATAAATGTTGTTAAATCCTATCACTTCCTTCTAAGAATACTTAAATATATCATGCACTGCCAAAAGAATGACAAAATATGTCTTGGAAGAAGTAAAGCCAGAATATTCCTTAGAAGTGAGTATGGCAAGACTTCTTTTCATATACTTTTGGACAGGTTATCAGGAGGGACCAGGCCCTGGAGAAGGACATCATGCTTAGTAAAGTAGATGGTCAGCAAAAAAAGAGAAGGACCTTTATTGAGATGACTTGACACAGTGGCTGACTGCAACAATGGCCTTAAAGATAGCAACGTTGTGAGGATGGGGCAGGACTGGGCAGTGTTTTGTTCTGTCATACATAGGTCCCAAAGGGGCAGGGAGGCCGCATCTTTTAACCATCTCTAACCCCATAAGAGGAAGACAGAATCACCATCAGTAGCCCAAGGCCTATTCCTATGAGGCCAGACATGCTGCCTCCCTCTAGCTCTTTCACCAACTGTTTCTTCCACAGTACCCACCACCTCTGTGCTGGGTTCAATAATTCACTGCATTGGGCACACAGAACTCACAGATTATGGGGCTTATTAGAGAAGCAACAGGCTATGATTCAAATTCAGAAATGCACTCAGTCTCACACAGCTGGCCATCTCACTTAGCAGCCAGCAATCTCTCTCTCAGCGCGTCTTTCGCATCTCTCTTTCAACAACGCGTGTCTCTCACGTCTCTCTCTCTCAGCAGCACATCTTTCTCAGTAAGCTGTCAGAGAGACTCCTTCTGCCTCTAGAAGGGCTCCCTTTGAGCCTGGCAGAGTGGCCAAACTAACCAATCTCAACATCAGAATTCTATACACCTGAGAGAGAGAGAACTTCCCAGAAGACTGCTTCATGCCACTCGCAACAGAAATTCCACAGGTGGATAACTTTAACAATCAGGAGCTACTCAATTGCTCATGGAAAATTCCACCACAGAGTTTACAGACTTATGGCTAGAAAATCCACACTATGTAATTTACTACACCTCAATAAGGTTGCTATGAATTGGAACAAACTTGAATGCACATAACAACAGATGATCCTACCATAAAGCTAGGGTTGAGAGCCACTGACTTATTTTTAAATTTTGTTTTACATTGGGTGCAAATATACAGAGCAAAATTTGTTTTATATTCAATAGCTCATGTACATTTGATTTCATGCCTCGATTACCATCCCCAACCATAATATACTCTCCTCCCCTCCTGTCTCTGTGACTACCCACTCCCTGTGCCCTTCTTAACTATGCACTCCTATCTGCCCAGCTTTCACACTATATGAATGCTGTCCCTCTGATGCCCCATGGCCAAGTGCTCTAAGGGTTGTATCTCCCTAGAGTAGGTGGGTGCATCACCTTGGGATACATGTTCTGCACATAGGTCTTTCTACTGTTGGGCTGAGAGCCAATCCATGGGAGTGTGTCCAATTCTAGTCCTGAAGGGCAATCCAGGGCCATAGTCTTGGGGGTTCCACCAGACTCTATCTGACCAGTAATTCTGGTCACGTTTGGATTTTGTTCCACATTTTTCCTCCCACTTTATCCAGGATCTCCAGATTTGACCCCTGTCCGAGCAGTTCTCATTAGAAACCAGGCACCACCTAGTTTTGGTCTCAGGGTCCATTGTATCCTTGGACTAATTGTTTCCAGATGCCTTTGATTTTCTTCTCTCTTCTTTGCTTCAGATTAGAGGAGACCAACAGTTGCATCTTAGATGGCTGCTTGAAAGCTTTTAAGACCCCAGTAGCTACTCAGCAAAGTAGGTTGTAAAACAAGATTTTTATGTACTATGTTGTGCCAATTGAGCTTGGTATCCCCCAAGACTACGGTCCTGAGTCGGCAGGCTGGTAATTCTCTTTCTCAAGGTGTATGGTTTTCTCTGAGAGGTTACTCCGACTCTGTCTTCTGTTCTTCTGTAATGTGTGTGGCTAGTTTTGTAGCACAAGTGCATACGCAAGATTATCTTCAGCTAAATCTATCCTTGGTCTAAGGTATATTCCTGTTCATATATTCATCTATGAAACTATATTAATGTATTTTTGCGGTATAAATACTCCTACCATGGCCAATTTCAAGCAATCAACATCAGCCTAGTAGTTGGGAAGAAATATCCAAGCTCAGTTCTCGTGAGCTAGCTCTAGGACACCATATAGTCCATTCTTTTAATTTTCAAGATTTTGGATCACTATGTTTAAGTGTGTTTTTGTCACAATCTGAGAGTCTCTCTCTTTCAAAAACAGATCTCAACTCTAGTACATATGTTGTGATTATTGCTATGCTTGCATTTATTCCAGTCATATCATCCTATATATTTATTTACCATGTTTATTTGGTGTGTCTTTCCCTTCTTCCCTGTTTTCCACCTTCTTTCCTTCTTTGTCCCTCCCTCCCTTCCTGGCTTGTATTTGACTAATGGAATTTCTGTGTTCTTTTTCTTTTTCTCTAATATTTTGAGGATTAAATACTCTTATTTCTATCCTTGTGCTTACACTTAAGGTTCCTGGTAGCAAAATCTTCAAGGCTTTTTAAGCATACAGTTAATATATTTTCAATCAACATCTGGAGTTTATCACCCTCTCTATTGTTCCACCAGACCAAAAAAGAAACTTAATTCTTCTTAAGGGAGTGGATTGCCACTCCCTCCATGTCTAATACTGTAATCATTAAAGTCAGTAATTATTTAGATTTCAGTATAATTAATACAAGCTTCTTTATTTCCATTGCTTTATATGTTCTAATTAATTATAGGGCCCTATTTGGGTAGAGAGACCCAAAGAAGTGAAAACAACAACCTTTGAATACATAGAGGAAAAGAGCAAAGACCTTTTGAGGAGGGCTTGTAGTGCCCAGGGAATGAAACATTGCCCAGTCCTGTGCCATTTTCATGATCATTAGTATTTTTGAGTCCATTGTTATGGCAATTGTGTAGTGCCTTCTCACCTATTGAACTCATCTTCCAGCACTACATCACACAATATTCTGTTGGGTTCCATAAGGTTTTCATTGACTAATTTTTAGAAGCCGATCACTAAGCCTTTCTTCCTAGTCTCTCTAAATCTGCAAGCTCCACTGAGACCTATCCACGATGGTCAACCCTGTTGGTATTTGAAATACTGATTGCATTGTTTCCAGGTTCACAGCAATATTCAAGCTACCATAGTGCCACAAACTGACAGACAGGTGGTAGAGACATATATTAGGGAGTCATAAGTAGGTAGATGGTACTTAAAATCATTATATTGGAAAAGACTGCCCAGACAATAAGTACATGTAGTGAAGAGGAGAGATATGAAGACTGAGACCTAGGGAATGCCAATACTTAGGTGCTGATCAAGAAAAGGAGAAGGATCAGCAAAGAAGTCAGAGAAAAAACAGCTAGTTGGGTATATGAAAAAATAAGAGAATGTGGTAGCTTAGAAAGGTAATAGGAGCTCTGGTAGTGCAGTGCTTAAGGGATTTGACTGCTAACCTGAAAGCTGGCAGTTCAAACCCACCAGCCACTCCTTGAAAGGAAGACTGGGCAATCTACTTCCATAGTGATACCACCTTGGAAACCAAGGAGGGGTCACTATGAGTCAGATCTGACTCAATGGCAGTGAGTTGTTTTTTTTTTTTTTTTTTTGGTTTAGAATGGCAATAAGAGGGAAGGAGCAGTATGTGGGTACAGATTCAGGTGGGTTGGTAGGTTTGATAATGAAAAGGAAATTTTCTTCAGATAACTTCTGTTTTCTCAGCAAAATAAAAAGCTAAGATTGAAGAGCTAAAGGGGCATGGAAAGTGGAGGTTTGAGAAGATAGGACTCTTTAGGAAAAGTAAAGGCTGAATGTATTGGGAAACTATAATAGGTTTATCAGTCACAAGGGCCCACCTGAAGTTCTTGGTTTTTATTTTAAATTATCAGTCAGCGTTGTTTTTTCTCAGGCCACATTCACCTGCTTGGGTTTAGGTGAAAAGGTGGCAGAGATTTAAAAAAGCAAACAGATTTGGTTTTTTTCCATGTGAATTTAACTATGGGGCAGGTGAGGAAGTTGAGGCTATATGCAAGAAAGAGACCATGATGAAATGTGAAATCCGGGCTGCATGAAGAGGGAAGCAAGGGGTTGACATGGGTGGGATTTGGGGCTGTTGATAGTTAATGAAAAAGTGGTAAGGGTAATGCATCTGAAATTATAATCAGGCCCAGGAATTGTTGGAGCATGAGTAAAGAAGAAATGGTGGTCAGAGAATAAGATGCTGGAAATAGAGATTTTGGAGTTGATGCAGGTATTGCTAATGCCAAGATCAAAGTAATGTTTCTCAATGTGAACATTTTGTTATTTCACTGTGTGGGACTGTCTCTCATTATGCAGGATGTTTAGCATCTCTAGCTCCCGTGCATTAAATGCCAGTAGAATCTCCCAGTCAGTGAGACAACTAAAAGCACCTATGCACATTTCCAGATGCTCTCTTAGTTGGTGGTACTTCCTTTGTTGAGAACCCCCGGTTAGTTATTAGACTAATAATTCAAAAGAAAGATGCCAAATAATTAAGAAGCCAAAGTGCTGAATTGTTTACATAGATACAAAATCACCCAGTATTCTAACAAAATTGTACTGGAGAGATAGATAGTGAGCCAGGTGATAACCTGTGACTAATATTCTACAATGAGGTACAAATGGGTTTGGGTAAGTGATTATAGTTTCCAGTGGCCTTTTCAACCTATTTCAATTATTTCTGTATCTTATGTATCCCAAGGGAATTTCTAAATAAAGTTGAATAATTCAGGGATTCCAGGCTCCATCTCTACATTAAAAACAGGTACCTAAATGAGGCAGATAGCCTCATATATTGAACATAGGCTTAGGTAGCCTATATATTGAACAGCATTGTTACTAAATGATGTACCATATACATTACTTTAAAATGGTTTTATCATTGAAAATGTTACATACTTGGTTGAACAACTACTTTACCAAGCCTAATGTTCTTCTCTAGGAACTGGTCCCTGCTGATAACATGTCCAAAATACATGAGATGAAGTCTCATCATCCTTGCTTCTAAGGAACAATCTGGCTATACTTCTTCCAAGACAGATTTTTCATTCTTCTGGCAGTAAATGGTATATTCAATATTCGTTAACACCATAATTGAAAGGCACTGTCCTGTTTTTGCATGCATATGAGGCAACTGAAATACCATGGCTTGGGTTAGGGGCAACTTAGACCTCAAGGTGACATCTTTCCTTTTGGACAGTTTAAAGAGGTCTTTGCAATAGAATTGCCCAATGCAATATGTAGTTTAATTTCTTGACAACTGCTTCCATGGACATCGATTACAGATCCAAGTAAAATGAAATCCTTGACAATTTCAGTATTTTCTGCATTTATCATGATACTGTCATGATGTTATCATGATGGAGTAAAGTAGCATTCTATAAATGTCAACTGAATTTCTAAAAATCTGTGTCTGCCTTTTTGTAATTCTTGTAACATGTTGGGCTAAGAATTGTCTCAATATTGAAAGCATCTCCAAATAAGAATATTTTAAAACACATCTCAACTGAAAGTTGCTCTACTTTTCAATTATTATAATATCTCCAAATTATTGTAAATACCTAGCAATAACTAGTGTTAGGGAAGATGATAGTAAGCTATTCTGGGCCAGTCTTTCTAGATCAAGTTTTCCAGGCTTTCTCAATGGATTTTTGGCTGTGTTAGCTAGCTACAAGTAATATTTACTTTCATTGATTCATTATAGATTGATTACACTTTTTTCAATAAGATTGGTTCACTGGGATGAATGTGTTCAAATACTCCAGAGTCATCACAACCATCATGGTTTCTTGGGGAGTTTTATATGTATGTATGTATGTATGTATGTATGTATGTATGTATATGTGTGTGTATGTGTGTGTGTGAGAGAGAGATATGAGAGATATATGAGAGAGATATACATGTGAATGAGAGATGTGTGAGAGAGATGTGTGAGAGATGTGTGAGAGATTATGTAAGATATATATATGTGAGAGAGACAGATATGTGAGAGATATATGTGAGAGATGTGAGACAGAGACACATGTGTGTGACAGATATATATATATGTGATATATATATATATATATATATGTAAGATATATATATATGTGAGAGAGAGGTGTGTGTGTGAGAGAGAGAGGTGTGTGTGAGAGCCTATAGATGTGTGTGTGTGATCTAGATGTGTGTGTGAGATCTATAGATGTGTGTGTGAGATATACATGTGTGATATAGATATATATGTGATATGTTATATATGTGTGTGTGTGTTACATACATATATGTTATGTATATATGTGTTATATATATAGGATCTCTGGTGGTATAGTGCCTAAAGCCTTTGACTGTTAACCAGAAGGCTGGCGGTTAAAGCACCAGCCACTGAAGGAAAATGGGGCAATCTACTTCCATAGTGATACTGCCTCGGAAACCCTAAAAGGGTCGCTATAAGTTGAAATTGACTCATATAAAATATATAAATACACACACACACGCACACACATATATTTAACCATTTTATTTTTATATACACACACACACACACACATATAACACTTTTTAAAACAGCTTTACTGAGATATAATTTGCATACTATAAAGTTCACCTCCTTAATATATTTGTAGCAGAATTTTTCTTTAAAGAGAGCTGTCATTTACTTTTTTCAGTATAATGGTAAGATAAAAATAATTAACTCAAGTTGTAATGTATCATTGTTGTTAGGTGCTGCCGAGTCATCTTCGACTCATA
>NW_006922037.1:2082441-2116685 GCF_000298275.1 Orycteropus afer afer
ATCATGCAGTGTCCCCTTGTTCTGTTCAAATGACAGCGTCCTGGTCTATGCACACGTTCCTCATGAGCACAATTAAGTGTTCTTGAATTCTCATTTTTCTCAATGTTATCCACAATTTGTTATGATCCACACAATCAAATGCTTTTGCACAGCTGATAAAACACAAGAAAACATCTTTCTGGTATTCTCTGAGTTGAGCCAAGATCCACCTGACATCCACAATGATATCCTTTGTTCCACATTCTCTTCTGAATCCAGCTTGCACCTCTGGAAGTTGTCTGTCAATATACTGCTGCAACTATTTTTTAATTATCTTTATTAAGATCTTCTGTGTGATATTAATGATACTGTTTGATAATTTCCACATTCTGTGGGATCACATTTCTTTGGAATGGGTACAGATATGAATCTCTTCCAGTCAGGTGGCCAGATAGCTGTTTTCTAAACCTCTTGGCATAACCGAGTGAGTGCCTCCAGTGGAGTATCCGTTTGTTGAAACATCTCAATGGGTATTCCATCAATTCCTGGAGCCTTGTTCTTCACCAATTCCTTCAGTGTAACTTTGACTTCTTCCTTCACTACCATTGGTTCTTGATAGTATGGGACCTCCTGAAATGGATGAAGATCGACCAGTTCTTTTTGGTACAGTGACTCTGTGTATTCCTTCCATCTTCTTTTGATGCTTCCTACATCATTCAATATTTTGCCCATAGAATCTTTCAATAATGCAACTCAAGGCTTACATTTTTCCCTCAGTTCTTTCAGCTTGAGAAATGCCGAGTGTGTTCTTCCCTTTTGGTTTTTAACTCCAAGTCTTTGCACATTTCATTATAGTAAATGGATTTGTCTGCTCGAGCTACTCTTTGAAATCAGCTATTTTATCTTGTCATTTTTTCCATTTGTTTTGGCTACTCTCTGCTCAAGGGCAAGTTTAAGAGTCTCTTCTGTCATCCATTTTGGTCTTTTCTTTTTTTCTCATCTTTTTAATGACCTCTTGCTTTCTTTATGGATGATGTTCTTGATGTCATCCCACAATTCTTCTGGTTTTCAGTCACTGGTGTTCAATGCCTTAAATCTATCCTTTAGATGGTCTCTAAATTCAGGAGGGATATATTCAAGGTCATATTTTGGCTCTCATGGACTTGTTTTAATTGTCTTCAACCTCAAGTTGAAACAGAATATGAGCAGTTGATGGTCTGTTCCACAATCAGCTCCTGGCCTGGTTTTGGCTGAAGATAGTGAGATTTTCCATCGCCTCTTGCCACAGATGTAGTCAATCTGATGCCTAGGTATTCCACCTGGTGAAGTCCGAATGTATAGCTGCTGTTTGTGTTGTTGGAAAAGGTATTTGCAATGAATAATTCGTTGGTCTTGCAAAATTCTGTCATGCGATCTCCAGCATTATTTCTGTCACCAAGGCCAAATTTTGTAACTACTGGTGATTCTACTTTGCTTCCAATATTTGCATTCCAATGACCAGTGATAATTAACACATCTTGATTGCACATTTGGTCAATATCAGACTGCAGAAGTTGATAAAAATCTTCAATTTCCTCATTTTTTGCTTTGGTAATTGGCACATAACTTTGAATAATAGCCATATTAACTGGTCTTCGTTCTAGACGTATGGATATTATCCTAGCACTGACAGCTTTGTACTTCAGGACAGATTTTGAAATATCCTTTGTGATGATGAATACTATGCCATTCCTCTTCAAATTGTCATTCCCAGCATAGTAGATCATATGGTTGTCTGATTTAAAATGTCCAAAACCAGTCCACTTCAGCTCATTAATGCCTAGGATAACAATTTTTGAGTTCATTTCATTTTTGACAACTTCCAATTTTCCTAGGTTCATACTTCATACATTCCATGTTCTGAATATTAATGGATGTTTGCAGCTGTTTCTCCTCAACTTGAGTCATGCTATGTCAGCAAATGGAGGTCTCGAAAGCTTTACTTTATCCGTATCAGTAAGGTTGGTTCTATACTGATGATGCCGCTCTTCCCAGTCATATTTTGAAAGCCTTCCAACTAAGTGGCTCATCCTCCTACATTGTATCAGACAGTGTTTCTGGGCTATTCATATAATTGCCTAGTATCGTAACAGAAAGTATTTCTCTGCTATTCATAAAGTTTCCCCTGGTCAATTCCTTGAGAAGTGGATGGCCTCTTCTTCCTAGTCTGTCTCAGTCTGCAAGCCACACCGAAACCTGTGCACCATGTGCAACCCCACTGGTGTTTCAAAAACCAGTGGCACAGACTCAAGACTCACAGCAACATGCCACCACGGTACGACAAACCGACAGACAAGTCTGTCACCCTTAGTCTCCACCCTCCCCTTAGCTGGATCCCTGCCACTTGCTTGCTCTTTCTTGGATGGCCTGGCTTTCCTTTCCTTTCCCTTCCACTCTTCCTGCCGCCTGGGTGTTGGGGCCTGGTCCCTGCCTGGATCTGCCACTTATTTGCTCTCTCCTGGACACCCTGGCTTTCCTTTCCTTTTCCCTCTACATTTCCTGCCTCTTGGAGTGTTGCATCATAGAATTGTTTAAAATGAATAATTAAGAGAAAAGATCAGTGCCAAATTATTAACTATTGTATCTGATATCTGTGAGAGCCAGACCTTGACAAGACTGTCTTGTTCTTCCAGGTCTCCCAAGTTCTCCACCTTTGACAGGATGCAGTCTTTACTTTCTATTGCTCTCTATTTAGTGGAAAATATTTAAGTTTTACTTCTCTGACAAGTTTCTGCCTTACTCAAGTTCCAGCTTTCACATGTTTCAGTGTATAAAATAAAATAATAATGTTCACAAATGTTTTCATTAAAGAAATTCATATGCCCCAAACGTCTCAGTAAATCTTACCAAAGAAATACATATTGACTAGCCACTCCTCGGAAGGAAGACTGGGCAATCTACTTCCGTAGAGATACCACCTCGGAAACCCAAGAAGGGGTCACTATGAGTTGGATCTGACTCAATGGCAATGAGTTTATTTATTTTGTTTTTGGAAAGAAACACTTAAGCTTTCAGCTAAACATTGTTCCTTAGCTGGTATTTACTTCAGAACTAACAAAAACCTTTGAAAAGATAAAGCCTGGCGTGTGACTCTTACAGACAATCATATTAACGAGCCTATATCAGAGCTGAGTCAAATTGAGCAAATACTTCTAGAAATTTCCCTTGTGTGATTTATTCAGTTATTAGGAGTATTCAAAGCCTCAGCTCTGCCACATATATTCAGCCCAGATGCTCAAAGCACTTGATTTTACCCCAGGGCAAAATTCCATATTCAAGCCTAGATCTAGAACAGATGGCTACTCCACCTCTTCTATAATCTGGTTGTATCCTATGAATAAATGAAAAGACTAAAGGGAACACAGATTCCACAACAGGGCCACAACAACATTATTACTATTAAATCTACTAATAATATTTATTAAATCCTGTTATGTGCATGATACTCTAATAAGTTCTCAGAGAATGAGTCCTGGTGATCATAATGTTTGATGTAGAAACTATGCATGTCCTTTATGCTCATTAAGGAATGTGTGTAGTTGTTGCTTTCACAGTTTTCAATCTGAGTAGTGACACATGCCCAAGACCCTTCTTGAAGTATGTATGATATCAACTGTTTACAAATTTAATGAGACCTATAATGTGCACCATTACTCTGGGGATAATGCTTGTCAATATCCCTGTCCTCAAGTTAGCTATAATCTAATGAAACAAAAATAAAAATTTACAAGTTTACAATTACGTTAATTTGTGTGGTACACAGAATAAATGTATGGGAGATAAATATGAACCATATGACTATTATTAATGATAATAACTGACAGTACTTCTGGCATATTGGACAGTTCTGAGCTTTTTATCTGTGTTAAGTTTCTAAAATCCTCACCTCAGGAAGGCTCCATCCTTCCACATTCATTCTTTAGATGGGGATGCTGAGGCACATAAAGATTAAGCAACTTGCTTGAGATCATACAGCTAGTAAGTGGCAGAGTTGAGCTCTATGCGTTTCACTTCCGACTTAAAGAAAGGACCCGTGAAAGAGAAAGGCACTGAGATAAATGTGAAGGAGAGCAGAAAGAGGGCATGGCATTTCAAGTGAGATGGAGACCTTGAGCAAAGGCAAGAATGATCATAGTAGGGGTCAAAGTTAGCAGAAAAAATACTAGATATAAGCAGGATAGGGTTCAATTATGGAAAGTCTTAAAGCCAGGTGTAAGCTTAGATCAAACGCAATAGCATTTAGGAAATTACTGATGGTACGTTGCCATACACAGTGGCTTCTACACATTCCCATCTAGTCCTAGGGCCATATATGCAAGAAAGAGAAAGATGAAGATTTTGCACTAAGATCCAAACACTGAGTCTTTGCAATGTTTCTGGTTTTGGTATGAATTTGCTGATGACCCTTTCTTAGAAAAATGGATTAAGTTGCAAAAATGGTGTCAACTCATAGTGAGGTGAATAGAGGTGGCGCCAGTCACCAAATTTCTGGCTCTCAGGGCTGGTAATTTTGAATCTAGCACCTTTTCTCTGCAATTTCTCCAGAGGAAGTAAGGGAGAAGTATGGCCAAACTATGGGATAAGAATACAAATCAGAAGTTTACCCCACTATCTGTTTTAGCCTCACATCTGCCCCTCCATCCACCATTCTCAGTTTTAGTGGTTCTGTATGCAGTCAATTTCTGAAGCTTTCTGGGGTCTTCCAGCAGTCAGATACTTTCTAAATGGTACACCTGCTACAGACACTTCAGTTTTCCTTCCCTTTGTTCTGTTAAGTCATTGACCATTCTTCTATCCTTTCCCTATCTTGTTAATTTGTGGATTGGGGTTCAGATGTCTCCTAGCTTCCTTCAACATGAAGCAAGT
Organism: Orycteropus afer afer; assembly: GCF_000298275.1. Lineage (NCBI taxonomy): Eukaryota > Metazoa > Chordata > Mammalia > Tubulidentata > Orycteropodidae > Orycteropus > Orycteropus afer. Next base: position 2,087,326 of record NW_006922037.1, read on the forward strand.
TTCCGGCTGTTCTAGTTTGAATGATTTTCAAAAGGAAGGTAGGTAGAAATGACTTAATTTTTTCATCTTAAAACCTGTCTTGACTACTTGGATTACTAAAATTTGATAACTACATTGATATTAAGAAAGGAATATTAACAGTGGAGAACATATTTTTAATGCAAACGCTAAGAATAACATTTCATGTAGAAATGTTAAGCAATGTGGCAAGGAAGCAAGATAAAGATGCTTGTGGGTTGGGAATGCAGAAAGGACCCTTCAGAGTATTCCCCAAATCACCTGAAGCAGGCCACTGCCTGCTCTGCCTAAAGAGAAGTACTAGTTAGTAAACAGCAAAAAATTCAAACCTTCACAAATAAGGTGAATTCTTCCACTTTCTCATTGGCTAATAGCAACTTTTTCTGTGCACCTTCCAGGACCTGCTCACTCTGCAATGCTAATCCTTGAAGTTGCTTAGCTGCTGCTGTTTCAATTTCTGCCATTGCAGATTCAGTCTCATTTACTTTCGATGCCAGGATAGTAAGCCTGAGATCCTGAAAAATGTCAGTAATCATGGAATAAAAAATATTTCATAAACAGAGTTGGAAGAACTATATATGTCAGATTAGAAAATGGTTGTATTCCTCCTTTAATCTATATATGCATTAATTTTTTAGTAAAATTAATGGTTGTCCTTATTTTCAACAAGATATCCTGAGCATATATTTACATTTATTTATCACCAAAATCAAATTATGCTGTAAAAAAACCAGAGAATAGTTAAAGACATGGAAACTACTTTAAATCAAAAGATCCCATGTATCAAAGAAAAATAGTTTATGAGTTTAGGTGAACCCACAAAATATACATCTATTTGTATAAATGCCAGTTTTCAACACCAGTTTTATTTATTAGAAATTATCCAGACACTACTCCCATGTGTCTTCTCTTATATAGCACTATCATTAAAGTTAAACAAAATCTGAGTATTTCATATAGAGATGTAAGTGTTCTCTGCAGTTATCCGAAATATTTAAGTAGCGCATAGCTTTTAGGAGAAAAAATGACAACTTAAAAGTGGAAAAATCATTGTTGTATTCCATCTCTAAGCTAAAATGTTCTAAAAGCGTACCTTTTTCTCTAACTCGTCTTTAGTTTTCTGATACATCTCTTCATACTGTGACTTCTCTTTTACAGCAACACTAAGTCTTTGCTTTAGTGAATCAATTGATACCTTCTTGTTGGAACACTCTTCAGTTAATGTCTTCACCTATAGTAAAAGTATAAAGGCAATTGTTATCACTAAAGGAATTGTAGTAGGACTCTGTATTTATTCCAACAGAGGACCAAATGAATTCATGAATGAGCTTAATTCCATTTATTTTCTCATAAATGGTATCAAACTGAAGTATTTTAAGATCTGTAGAACTCATTATATATAAAGAAGACTAACAATATTTAAATCAATGGCAAAACCAGAAATTGCACAAAGGAATATATGAATAATTAATATATAGTCTTCCACCTAATAACACACTATCAATTTTAACTACATAGCCTTTAAAACAAAGAGCCCTGGTAGCACAATGGCTAAGCACTCAATGGCTAACCGAAAGGTTGATGGTTCAAACCTACCAGCCACTCCATGGGAGTAAGTAAGACATGAGAGTCTACTTCCACGAAGATTACAATCTTGGAAACCTAATGGAGCAGTTCTATTCTGTCGTATAGTATCACTGTGATTTGGAATTGACTCAAGGATGATGCAGTTTGGTTTTGTTAAAACTATCCTGAACTTCCTTAGACAGGAGATAATTGTTTTTGATGCTTAAACAAGCCAGGCAATAGATAAATTTTAGTTGTAACATGTGCTTTCAAGATAAAATTATAGTAAGTCATGAAACATATGTGTTATACATTTTAAAGAAAAACAGACAAAACTGATTTTCTTTTTCAATTTAATGCCACTAAAGATTCTAAGACTATATCTGAAATGATTAATGAAGTTAAAAAATGAACAATACTGAAAAACATCTGTAGGAATTATAATTTCCATGGGTATGTGGAGAAGAAAGAGAAAGTAAATCCCTATGCATTTGTCTTGCTCATTAGAATTTTTTTTTCTCTTAAATTCATTTTTATCTCCAACAAGTAAAGCAAAGGAGATACAGTCTCATAAGTGGACAACATGTAATGAATGCCATAGCTCAAAGTACTTCATCAATTGTATCAACAGCTCTTTTTTTCCCCCCAAATCAACAAATTGTTGATATCTAACATGGGGTCAGGTACCACGGAATTCTTTTAAATACAACTCCTTTCCCATGTACACTGAATTAAAGTACACACACATGCCAAAAAGTACACTGATTAAAGAACTTACAATATCTATTCGTGTGACCCTTTCATTTAGAAATATATGCTTGATGATACAATTATAAGGTATATTTTTAAATAAAACAAATACTGAATAAAGTCTAGCTACTCCATAAATATTTGGAGGTTAAAGATTTGAAAAATTAAACTTATCTTCTCAAGAATGTTTACAAATAAATATGAGAATGTGCCTATGTTGTGTATCAGAGTTTGAAGTCTAGGATTCTAAAACAAATAATGTACTTTTATAGTAAATAAGTAAGTAACAGGAGCTCTGGTAGCATAGTGCCTAAGGCACTTGACTGCTAACCAGAAGGCTGGCGGTTCAAACCCACCAGCCACTCCTCGGAAGGAAGGTGGGGCAATCTACTTCGGTAGTGATACTGCCTCGGCAACAGAAGGAGGGGTCGCTATGAGTCCGGGCCAACTCGACAGCACATAACAACAACAACATATAACAACAACAACATATATTCTATAATATGAACATTTTCTATGAATTCGTTAAGATCGAATATTCAAGTTAAGTAAATGAATAATAGTGGGAAGTGACTTTTTATTGTCAGCCAACAGAAAAACTGGTACCTTTTTTTCAAGATTTTCTAGCATTTCATTAATAGTCTCATTACTTTCCAAGTGTACTTTCTGTCGAAATTTCAAATCCTCTATCAAATGTCTTTTCATAGTTATATCCCTCTCCATTCGAGACATTCTTGAAAGAAAAATAAGACATTTTATCAAGAGTGATAGAAAACATTTTAAAAGTGGTGATATCTTTATGTATTATCCAGTATTATATATGCTGTCATTTTTAAATGCTATATTCTAGTTACTAACACAGTAAATTGGTAAAAAAAAAAAATTAACAGAGTATCAACATTTTATTGTACATTAAAACATTTATTAATAATTTGAGTATTTACAAAATCTATAGTCTAGTTGACTTATGGCATACACACAAACACATACACACACACACAATAAATCAGAAAAAGGAGAATTGAGAAAGATCAATACAATTTATGAAAACATAAAACAATCGTATTTAAATTACATTTTTGCAGAGCTAAGAAAAAATCAGCTTAGTGCCTAAGGCACTTGACTGCTAACCAGAAGGCTGGCGGTTCAAACCCACCAGCCCCTCCTCGGAAGGAAGGTTAGGCAATCTACTTCCCTAGTGATACTGCCTTGGAAACCCAAGGGGAGGGGTCGCTATTAGTTGGGTCCAAATCGATGGCACATAACAACAACAACAAGAAAAATCTAAATGATATTGTGAGATAATCAAAAAGCCTAAGACTGGTAAGAAACAATCACATACTTTAATAAACAAATGGAAAATCTTGTAATGTCAAGAAAATTTTCTATTAATATCATGAGATTGAACTGTTATATCAGTTTAGCTTAGGTTGATAAAATATTAAGTATAAAAAGTGTTTACTATGTACCATGCACTGTTCTAAGTCCTTTATCTGCGTTAACTCATTCACTCCTAAGAACCTTATGACTTCATACTATTAAACTGAGGCACAAAGCTGGTGGGTAGAGAAGCCAGGATTCAGAGTACTGTTCTGCAGTCCTCACTGTAAACCAATAAGCAACACTGCTTCTTAATCTATAAATAAGCCCCAAGATGTTCTTCTTTTTTTTTAATTAACCAATCCTTTTATTTCACAGTTTTCTCTATTAATATTGCTTTTATTTAATCTTTATACAATATGCATATATGTATGTGAGATATATGTATCTTAAATTTATCAATGACAGACTAGAATTCTATCTAAACATGTTATCACCTAAGCTCTAGTAGAACTATAAAAGATATAGAAGGAAAGTTATTTTGATTCAATCAGATATAAAGTTTTAAAAACATTTTTTATTAATAAACACAAAGTATATACTTTTATATCCTCTTGTTTTAAGTAAAAAAAAGTTTCCTTTGTTCTCAACTTTATTAACTTAATCATTAATTCATTATTAATCTACACATATCTTTGTGGTCAAATAACTGCCACATTATAATTGTTTTCCATAGTCTTGAGGGCATTTAATTTTTATTTCTTGAAAATAAATATATTTACTTTTAAGAAGGAAAATCTAATTTGATATATTAAATCTAATTGTAAATATTCTTTAATAAAATTAGTAATTAGCTTGCAGTGTACAACTATACATGTAATATAACTTAAATTTTCATTTTACATAGACTTAAACATGAACTAAGGAAGGGAACCAAATTTTAACATGTCAGTGTTTCTTGGGGTGCAAGATTTAATAGAGTTAACTGCCACTAGGTGGCACCAAATACAACGGATAGAACTATGAAGAACATACTTTTCTTGCATTTCCTTTATGTGTTCCTCTTTTGCTAGAAGTTCAAATTTCAGAGATTTCACATTTGATGACTGTTTAGTGAGTTCATTAGTTGCATTCTAGATTAAAAATACACAAATTCAAATACACCTTTCAATCTCTGCCTAAAAGCATTAAAATATCAGATTACTATTATTATCATTATCAGAAGAGCAATTATGGTTATAATTAAAATGAATTTTCATATTTTTAAGCGCTTAATTTTCAATGTCCTAATAGAGTTAATATAGTAATGCTAAAATTTTTATGTAATGTACCAAAACACCAAAGAGGAACACAATCACATAACAATTACAAAGAACATACCCCCTAAATATGTTTATGGGAAGTAGGAATTTTCTGTGAAAAATGTGTATATGGTTAATTATTTTAGTAGTTTAATAAGATCACTTAAAACTAACGGTGGATTTAATAAAAACTTATAACAGATTAAATATGGTCACAGCTTCTCCCAACAAGTCGTAAAATCCATTTCCCCACCCTTCAAATTTGGTCTGGTCTGTGATGTGCTTTAACCAACAGAATATGGTAGAAATGAATATGATGTAATTTTTAGATCCTGCACCTTATGGCCTCATACCTCTCACCTTTACCCTCTTGGATGTTGCCCTGATGGCTTTGCAAAAAAGATCAATGAAAGACCATGTGGCAGTGTACTAAGGCACCCCACCAACTGACAGCCAGCAGACCAACTGCCAGAACTATGAGCCCTGCTAAATCTTTGGTTTTGAAGAATGCAGGCATATAAGAACCTAGATGAGACCAGCAAAAGGCCTGCCCAGTCAACTGACTTAAGCTGCTACATTTTGAGATGGTGTGTTAACAGTAATAGATAACAGAAAACCTTATGAATACTAAATATTCTTGAACTTATTAAAAATACTACTTTTATTATGAATGTATTTCTAATCATTGTAGCACTTGACTGCTAACCAGAAGACTGGTGGTTCAAACCCACCAGCCACTCCTCGAAAGGGAGGTTAGGCAATCTACTCCCATAGTGATACTGCCTCAGAAACCGAAGGAGGGGTTGCTGTAAGTCGGATGCAACTCCATGGCAGTGAGTTTGGTTTGTTTTTTTGTATTAGTTTTTCTAAGTAAAACAGCTTTGTGGTGTTTGTTGTTTGCAGATTCCAGGAGCCAGAGATAGCAAGTACAGTGTTAGCGAACATAACTTTCAATTTTGATTCAAGTTCCAGTCACTTGGTCTTTTTGGTATTTTAGTTCTTCCATTTACAAGATAGTGTTGACACACTCACATTACTTCGTTTATTAAATTTAAAAGTTATTAAACTAACAAAAATAGAATAAATTATGTTTTTTAATTTTTAGAGCAATTATCTTGCTAATTTTTCTAGAAACTTCAATTGTTTCTATTAGAACTATTTTCAGATTTAACTGTTTGACTTACGCTAAAAAAAAATAAGAGATGAAACCATTAATCACACAACATAAATATGAGTCAAATTCAGTAGGTAAGATTTTAAAAATCTCATAATCAAAAAAACCAAACTCAGTGCTGTCAAGTGGATTCCAACTCATAGCAAGCACACCTATATGACAAAGTAGAACTGCCCCACTGGCTTTCCAAGGCTTTAATCTCTACAGAAGCAGACTGCCACATCTTTCTCCTGCAGAGGGGCTGATGGGTTTGAACCACTGACATTTTGGTTAGCAGCCAAGCCCTTAACCCCTGTACCACCTGGGCTCCTTAAAAAGTTTAAAATCATTTTAATTTTTATATGAAATGTAAATTTTCTTAAAAGTTCAAGGTATGGTAACTATTGAATGTCATAAATTTTGCTCCAATGTGTATGTAATACAAGGTAAATTTCAACTGTATTTTTTACATTTGGATTGATGGATAGTGTCTATTTTCTAGCACGACCAGAATAAAATGTTCCATACTACTGAATTTATACCAGATAACTGAAGCCCTTGCTTTAATCATTAAATAATTGGCAACAAAACATTTCTTATGTAAATGTTAACAAATACATTACATGATTATATATTTATATGTTTTCTTCAGCAGGGTATTCTAAACATAATTTACTTTCTATTTTTCATTCAAAACAAGGAGCGCCAGTGGTGTAGTGGTAATGCCATTTGGCTGCTAACCAAAATGTTGGTTGTTTTAACCCACTAGCCACTCTATGGAAGAAAGATGAGGTGGTCTGCTTCTGTAAAGATTTACAGCCTTGGAAAACCAATGGGGGTCACCATCACTTGGAATTGATTCAACGGCTATGAGTTTTTTGTTGTTGTTCATTCAGTTAAAAATATAAATATCCATGATTATGCTAAGCTAATAGGGATATTTAAATATAGTGTTATTATATTATGCAGTGTTATCACTATATTAATTATGTATGTTATATTAACATATATTATCACTGTAACATGTGATTCTCCCAGGGACTATTGTGATATAAATGACTACTTACTCTTATTCTAAATGGTCCCAGACTGCTGTGTTTCTCTAATTTTGTATTTACCTTAATATTTTTGTTTATTTCCTCTCTATCAATCTCTTGGCTATAAATTCTTACTTGTCAATATTCCTACCTAAAAACAATCATCCTGTCCCTAGAATGGCATGCTTTTAAAGTGCTACTTTTAAGAAGTTTTCTGCTGAGAATGTAAATACTTACTAGATTTGTGTTTAAAGTAAAGGAATGCAGGAAGTGAATGAAGCATGACAATTTTCTTCAATTGAATATTGAGTATTCAATGAATATTGAATATTCAATGGAGTAAATTAGATGGATTTTAAGATAGCTGTTTGAGCCCTTCTGTGTTTAAACTCAAGGCTGTATTTTAGGTGACAAGAAATGCTGAGGTAGGCAGGCATTGGACTTGGGGGCTGCTTTTCACTTTGGGGTGGCTCTATTTTAAGACCGGGGCCCAAGGTAGGCAGGCATGGGGCTCCAGGGCTGCTGTCTGCTTGGGGTAGGCTCTATTTTAAGGCTGGGGCCCGAGGCAGAGGGGCACAGAGGGGTTAGGAACAACTAAGGGAGATGAACTTGTCTGTCAGTTTGTTGCCCTGTTTTGGCTTCCATGTTACTGTGAGGCTAGAGGTTATGCCATTGGTGTTGCAAAATGCCAGCAGGGTTACCCACGGTGGACAGGTTTCAGCTGAGCTTCCAGGCTAAGACAGACTCAGAAGAAGGAAGAGGCCATCCACTTCTCAAACAATTGGCCAGTGAAAACCTTATGAATGACAGTGAAACACTGTTTGATATATTACTGGAAAACTTTATGAATAGCCCTGAAACATTGTCTGATATAGTGCCAGAAGATGAGCCCATCAGGTTGAAAGGCACTCATACTTTGACTGGGGGAGAGCTGACTCTTCAGAATAGAGACAACCTTAACAATATGGATAGAGTAAAACTTTCAGGACCTCCATTGGCTGATGTGGTACAAATCAAAATGAACAGAAACAGATGCAACCATCCATAAAAAATTAGAACATGTCATGTACAAATTATGAATCTAGGAGAACTGGAAGTTGCCAAAAATGAAATGGAATGCATAAAGATCGATATCCTAGGCATTGTTGTTGTTGTTGCCATGTGCCATCGAGTTGGACCCAACTCACAGCGACTCCTCCTTGGGTTTCCAAGGCAGTATCACTACGGAAATAGATTGCCCAACCTTCCTTCCAAGGAGTGGCTGGTGGATTTGAACTGGCAGCCTACTGGTTAGCAGTCAACTGCCAAGTTGAAATGGACTGGTTTTGGCCATTTTGAATCAGACAACCACATGATCTACTATGCCAGGAATGGCAAATTGAAGAGGAATGGTATGACATTCATCATCACAAAGATTCTTTCAAGATGTCCTGAAGTACAACACTGTCAGTGATAGGTTAGAAGTTAGAAGACCAATTAATACTACTGTTATTCAAATCTATACACCAACCACCAAAGCCAAAGATGAGGAAATTGAAGATTTCTACCAACTTCTGCAGTCTAAAACTGACTGAACATGCAATCAAGATGTGTTGATTATCACTAGTGACTGGAATGCAAAAGTTGGATACAAAGAAGAGTTCCCAGCAGTTGGAAAATATTGCCTTGGTGACAGTAATAACACTGGAGATTGCATGATAGAATACTGCATGATAGAATTTTGCATGATGAACAATTTATTTATTGCAAATACCTTTTTTCAATAACATCAGTTACGGTTATACCTGTGGACGTCACCAGATGGAATACACAGGGATCATATTGACAACATCTGTAGCAAGAGGCAATGGAGAAAACAAGGCCCAGAGCTGACTGTGGAATAGACCATCAACTGCTCATATGCATGTTCAAATTGAAGTTGAAGACAATTAAAACAAGTCCACAAGAGCCAAAATATGACCTTGATAATATCCCTCCTGAATTTAAAGAATATATTTGATGCACTGAACACCAATGACTGAAAACCAAAGGAACTGTGGGATGACATCAAGAACACCATCCATCAAGAACACCATCCATGAAGAAAGCAAGAGGTCATTAAATAGACAAGAAAGGGAAAAAATGCCAGCAGGGTTACTCATTTGTTGAAACATCTCAGTGAGTATCCCATCAATTCCTGGAGCCTTGTTCTTTGCCAATTCCTTCAATGCAGCTTCGACTTCTTCCTTCAATACCATTGGTTCTTGATTATATGCCACCTCCTGAAATAGCTGAACATTGACCACTTCTTTTTTGTACAGTGACTCTGTGTATTCCATCTTCTTTTGATGCCTCCTCTATGATTCCATATTTTGCCCATAGAATCTTTCAATATTGCAACTTGAGACTTAAACTTTTTCTGCAGTTAAGCTTGAGAAGTGCCGAGAGTGTTCCTCCCTTTTGGTGTTCTAACTCCAGGTCTTTACACATTTCATTATAATAATAGATTTTGTCTTCTTGAGCTGCTCTTTGCAATCTTCTGTTCTGCTCTTTTATCATGTCTTTTTTTCCATTCACTTTAGCTATTCTCTTTTCAAGAGTAAGTTTTAGAGTAACTTCCGATCTCTATTTTGGTCTCTTCCTCCTTTTTTGTCTTTTTAATGACCTTTAGTTTTCTTCATGTATGATGTTTTTAATGTTATCCCACAACTCATCTGGTCTTTGGTCATTGGTGTTCAGTGCATCAAATCTATTCTTCAGATGGTCTCTAAATTCAGGTGGGATATAATCAAGGTTAGGAGCTCTGGTAGCATAGTGCCTAAGGCACTTGACTGCTAACCAGAAGGCTGGTGGTTCAAACCCACCAGCCACTCCTCAGAAGGAAGGTTGGACAATCAACTTCCGTAGTGATACTGCCTCGGAAACCCAAAAAGGGGTTGCTGTGAGTCAGGTCCGACTCGACGGCACATAACAACAACAATAATAAAGGTTGTATATTGGCTCTCATAGACTTGTTTTATTTTCTTCAGCTTCAATTGAACTTGCATATGAGCAGTTGTTGGTCTGTTCCATAGTCAGCTTCTGGCATTGTCCTGACTGATGATACTGAGCTTCTCCATTGCCTCTATCTACAGATGTAGTCAATTTGATTTCTGGGTATTCCATGGTCTTGCAAAACTCTATTATGTGAGCTCTGGCATTAATTCTTTCACCAAGGCCATATTTTCCAATTATCTATGCTTCTTTGTTGGTAACTTCTGCATTCTAATCATCAGTAATTATCAATACATGGTTACATGTTTGGTCAATTTCAGACTGCAGACATTGGTAAAAATCATCAATTTCTTCATGTATGGCTTGAGTGGTTGATGCATATATTTGAATATTTTTCATATTAATTGGTCTTTCTTGTAGGCATATGAATATTATCCTATCACTGACAGCATTGTACTTTAGGATAGATCTTGAAATGTTCTTTTTGATGATCAAAGTGACACCAGTCCTCATCAATTTGTCATTCTTGGCATAGTAGACCACATATCTCTCAGATTCAAAATGGCCAATACCAGTCCATATCGACCTTTATGCACTGCATTTCATTTTTGACAATTTTCAGTTTTTCTAGATTCGTACTCTGTACATTCCATGTTTCAATTATTAATGGATGTTTTCAGCTGTTTCTTCTTATTTTGCATTGTGGCACATCAGCAAATAAAGGTCCCCAAAGCTTTACTCTACCCCCATCATTAAAGTCAACTCTATGACATGGATAAAACCAAAACCAAACTCACTGCCATGGAGTTGATCCTTACTCACAGCGACCCCTCCTTGGGTTTTCAAGGCAGTATCACTACAGAAAGAGATTGCCCAACCTTCCTTCTGAGGAGTGGCTGGTGGGTTTGAACCGCCAGCCTTCTGGTTAGCAGTCAAGTGCCTTAGGTACTACGCCACCAGGACAGAAAGGTATTATTTCTGTTTTAGACATCTGGAGAAGTGTCTCTTCTTCCCGTACCACAAGAAGCTAGTGATTGAAAAGTAATTAAAACCCAAGTCTTCTGATTCTTTCCCACATCCTACTACATAATACTAATGGGAGCTCTGGTGGCGCAGTGCCTAAGGCTGTTAATCAGAAGGTTGGCAGTTCAAACCCACCAGCCACTCCTTAGAAGGAAGATTGGGCAATCTACTTCCATAGAGATACCGCCTCAGAAACCCAAGGAGAGGTCACTGTGAGTCGGATCCAACTCAACAGCACATAACAACAACAACAACAACACTACATAATACTTATCTGCAGCAAGACTTAAAATCTAGTGTAAACTGCATATTTCAAAAGTGTCAAAATGGTAAGAATCTATACTGGTTAGGGCTTACCTAAACTAAATTTTTGTTGTTGTTGTTAAGTTGCACAATGTAATGATAAAGAGCATGGACCCTGGAACAAGACGACATGTGTTCTACTCTCAGCTCTACCATCTGGTAGCTACGTGACCTTGGGCAAGTAACATATTATGTGTGTCTCAGTTTTATCAACCTCAGACTAGAGATTAATACTAAAACCTATCTCCAAGGGTTGAAATGAGGATTAAATGAGTTAATATTCATAAAGAATCTGGGACCATCCTGGTAATATATTACATATAAAGAAACAGTAGTTTTTTTTGGTTTTTTTAAAACCTTTAAAAAAAAAAAGCAAAACTTTCTTATTATTCACTTATTTAGAAACTGGGAGGAAACATGGTACCTACCAAAGGAATGACTCTCTGTTGAACAGCCAAAGAATCACAAATATAATTGGAGTACTATTCAGACAAGATTTATAAAGAACTATAAATAAACTAAATATAAACAACTGGTGTATGTATCATTTACTGGAAGTAATATAAATATCCTTAAGTGTTTTATTATCTGTCTACATGAAGTGAGATAACTTGAGGAAGCATGTCTAATGTAGGTAAGACGAAGACACAAAATGCATACTAGTACTTTAATGATACTGAATGATCCAGGGACATCTGAGAAACATACATAATAAATTACATAGAAAAGTCTAATACTGACTGTATAAAATAAAAAAAAAATGTATTAATAGATTAAACCTCTGATAGATTTAAATATAACCAATTTTTTCCTATTAACAAAAACATCAACTGGAAAATAAATGGTTTCTTAGAAAATCATCAAATTAGCAGTCTGGTATCAAAAGAGAAATATTAGTAGCAGAAAGTATTACATACTTTAAGGGACCTAGTCTTCCAGGAAACTTCCATATTAAAACATGAAACAAGCCAAAAGTAAAGATTTATCCTTTTTGTCTCTCTGCAGCCTAGTCAGTATTTGAGGACTCCAGGCTCAATATGGACAATGTGACTTCCACTAACTGTAAGCAGTGGTCTAAACTGCTTAGGTAAACTCTTCAGTCTCACCTTCCTAACTTTAGTCCTCACTCCCCTGAAAGCCAGAGAGACTGATCTATGGATGAAAAATGCATCCCACGGAAAACCATAATGTAAACAACTTACATTTACTCACATGGGCCTGGTATTACCAAAATTATGTTAGACTATTTGTAGTAAGTAAAATCAAATAAGTAAAAGATAGATAAACTTAAAACTATTAACAATGTACAAAATTTTAGAAGGCAAAATAGGCATTAATGTCTAACATTCTATTTTATCTTGGTGAAAAATAAAGTTATGTTAGGATCATGAAGACTTAAACATAAGAAGAATTCCCAGAACTAGGAATTAAAGTCTCTGTGGTGGTTAAGATCAAAGAATATCTCAATGGTTTCATCCTCTGAATATGAAACCTAAACACTGAAAGGTTCAAAGTTACACAGTTTATTCTTTTTTTCTGAGACAAAAACACATTTTAAAAGAAGATACATGTACCCAAATGTGCACAACTCTTTTTTTTGTTATTTCTCATAGTATCTAACGTATTTAACCTTCTAAAATACTGTGGTTGAGGTAGTCTCCCCATATTAAAACTTTCTGAAGAAGATGGTATTCAAAAACCATTCCAATCAATGTCAGTTTGCATATCTCCTTATTAAAAAGCAAAATATTTATAAGTTCTGATATATTAATTTACTTTAAATATTATACTATTAGTAATCCTTCAGGAGCCTTGGTGTTATAGTGGTTATGGATTTTGGCTGCTAACCAAAAGGTCAGTGGTTCAAACCCACCAGCTGCTCCACAGGAAAAAGATGAGGCAGTCTGCTTCTGTAAAGATTTACAGCCTTAGAAACCCAATGGGGGTCTCTATGAGTCAGAATTGACTCAAGGGCAGTGAGTTTGGTTTGATTTGCATAATCCTTCACTGAAAGATAATACTGGAGAGTTTATATTATCATATTTTAAATTTTAAAAATTGAGTCTATTTGACAACTCAATATTGCAAAGCCATCTTAATAGTTAAGGTTATTCCATTTCTAATGTGCACTGCATTTATAATCAAATGTTTCTTTCTGGTGATTCTCAGTAGAGTTATGGTTCCATGTACACGGTCTTCTTAGCTTCCAACTAGAAATCCCTACCAAAAAACAAATATGTGAGGAGTAAATGAGTTTGTTTTAAGTGGCAAAAAAAGTGAGTTTTCTAATTAAAACTCACGAATCCTGTTTCTTATAGGACAATTCTGTTTATACTAAAGCCAGGCTTTAAAGTAGTTGAAAGAATCACCTGAACTTAGATACAATTCTTTATAAACAAAAGGAAGACAAGTTTTTATTCTCCCTCTCAGGTTTAATTTGCTTGAGAGCTTTTTAATGAACCTACCTTTGCTCTGCCTCTTTTCCCCCTGCTCCAACTTCCCCCTCCACCTTCAACCACCACGAAAATTAAAACAGCAAGTCTGGAGAAGAAAGTGATTCTGTTTATGCCTATACATTACATGTCTGAAAGGAACTCTGTTAAGTGTAGGGAGGAATGGAGAGCAGAGAGGTGAATAGTGGAACTGAACGATAATGGCCAGATTCCATCAATTACTAAGTTAGGATATCAGAGGATCTGGCTATTTTTTCCAAATGAGAATATATGCATAAGCAGGTAAGAATCTACCAGGCTAAAACTGAATAAGGTGGTCGAATGTAGTATTTATAGTTTTTGCATTATTTATATTACAATTTATATGGAATTAGAATTGGTATAAACATGTCCTTGAGGATTCTGTTACTTAATATATGCTTTCATGCTTAAAAAACTCTATAATCACCTTTAGTTTACACTGTAGTTGCTTCATTTCCAAATCCATGCTCCTGGAAGGGCCTATTGTTGTAACCTGTATCCGTGGAACTGTTATCTGAGAAACTTCTTCAGCCAAACTTGTGATTTCAGAAGAGGACTCTAATTTCTTTAATAGATCTTCTTTTTCTTTCCGAAGATCAGCCAAATCCAAATTTAGCTTCTGTTGTAAAGAAAATAAAGATAAATATATTATAAAAGATTATATTTAATCTAACAGTTATCAGCATAAAAGTCTAAAGATAGGGAAATGCTGAAGAAAAGATCGGAATTTATTATAAAAAATGGTTATTATAAAACATTATAACCTCTATTGGCTATTGCTTAAGGTTGCTAAACTTACAGAGGTTAAAACAAAACAGACCAGCTGTCCTCAATAGCTTTTGGTTGGCTGGTCTTTACTCATGATGTGCTATTTCTCTCCCTCCACATAGACATGGATGAGCCAGAGACTCACATTTTATTTGATAACCTTGACTTCAGGGCTGATGTACTTAACCGGTAAAGCAAAGCTGGAGCAGGACAGGATAACAGATGTTAGTTGTTTATTCCACTGGGTAGGTCTTACCACCCTACATAGCAGCCAAAACACTTCTCATTTAGCAACATAAATGTTAAGTCCAATTAGCAGACAAGGCTTGTTAGGGATTTAGTTCAAATAAATAGCCTGCAAACAAATGTACTCAGTCTTATGCACCTGACTGATAGCTGACAAATCCTATTTGTAGTATCGAGGTAGACTCACACTAAACTCCTCACAGTTGACTTTTTAATAACATACACATTTTAGTAAATGACATACTGCTTTTATGAAAGTGTGTAAAAGTAACTATATGTTAGCTTTTCTTATTCACTAATCTGTAGTAAGAAGAATGCCACCAAGCTACAGCAGTGTAACAACCCAGAGCTCCTTAAAAGAGAAACCTGCATTACTATTTTATTATTCCAAAGAAGCTTATAATATGGTAATTTAACATAAGGAACAATTAGATGAAATGGTACTGAAATCTCTGAGGGGAAAAAAAAAGACTTTTTATGAATTCTAATTAAACAGCAAAAGATGTGGCTTATGTATATCGTAATATAAACATGGCACATAGTAAGTTATTTAAGTTTTAATATATTTAAGCACGACTTCTAAAAACTTTACCAGTAAATCCATAACTACATTGTATCTGTACATAACTACTAAATATAAATATTTCAGATAATTTAAAAACAGGACTTCATACATTTGAGATTAAACTATACTTTGGTGAAATTAAAAAAGTATGTTTCTATGAAAAAAACTATTTTCCTGGTTATATTTTTAGAAAGTTCTTATGATTTAAAGGTGTGATTCTACAGATTTTCGGAAATACTCATTCACGAATTATCCCAAAGTCACCTCATAATAAATACTAAAACCAAAGTCATAATTTTATTAATCCTGACAGTCTTCCTGGTTACCCAAGCTTGAGTCCATCGCCTTCCTTGTTTATCACTAATTGTCTATGTCCAAACAATTGTCAAGTTCTAAATCATGTAATGTTTCTTATATTCATCACCTTCTGCCACCCTCTTAATATAGGCACTCATTATCCACTAAGATTCTTGCAGTAACCCTTCCCCTCCCCTCAACATTTCCCTACCTTCACACCATCTTTTGCACTTCTTAAAACAAGGCTGGCCTTTAATTACTTTACTGAAAACCCTTCAGGATTCATTCATTTCAACAGAATAAAGCACAGATGTTGTGAATGATAAGGCTCTCCCTCTAAAGTTTAGCTTCAACTTGTATTTCAGTCAGACTTCACCTGAAGCCAGGTTTGCCTGCCATTTCTAGTTGATGACTCTCCATGGTGGTCCCTTCTGCTGAACTTCTCAATCCTTGAAAAGGGAAGGTTAATATTTTCTCCTTCATAAAGCCTCCTCTGTTCTTCCCCTTTTCTTCAGCAAAGTCTCCTCTCCATTTCCATTCTTTTAGCTCCCAAACATTGTGCCTGTTCAACCATGAACCCTCGTAGAGTTTAAATCCTTAAGACAAGGTTGTGCCTTTTAAAGCCTTAAGACAAGTAAATGTATCTATACTAGTATCTACAATAATGCTGTAGATATTGTAAGAGCCAAAGACAGATTTCAACATGTCACTCTACCTGTAGTATACATATGTTTTCAGCTTGTATTTATAATCTATTAGCTTATCACCATAAAAATTAAAACACAATTTTTATTAACAATATACCATTAATCAGGCATTTGTACAAGTAATACACATCAGAGTATTTCTCAGTCCTAAAGCTAAGGCTCTAAATCTAAGTTAGACTGTCTGAGATTAGAATTTGGTAAAACAACTCATGACTAAGATTCTGGGGGGAATCTCAGGCAACACAGATTAGCCTTTGAGGAGGCACTTTTCTTACTATGAACAGTCCTGGGTGGATTTTCACATATGTGAAACTTGCATGCCACTAGATTCCTATCTATTCATTCCACACTGGCAGATCCTGACACTATAAATGTGTCTTTCATTGAAGAAAGAACAAGTCAGTAAATATATTTCTCTAAAACACATATATATGTAAATTTCAAGTTAAATATAACATAAAAATTTATTAAATGAAAACACTTATGAAGACAGTAAACATAATGACTTACATACTAAAGTAGAATATTTTGATAAAATATTTAAAACCTACAATCTTTAAAACAGTTCCAATATTAACTATATATGTATAGAAATGCAATAGAACACCTGTTTTTGAAATAGAGGAAATATGGAGATCAATATTGCCTAAATGCTTGCCAAGATATATTAATTCCTAAATGCTTGTCATGATATATATTCCATCAGTAGCTACCTCTGGTTATCCCTCAGAGTTTTGGACAAATAATTACGGCTCTATTACTTACTACTCTGAGTTTAAGAATTCTACTTCTTTTTTGAGAAATGTTATATAGATGAGACAAGAATGGTAAATAATTTTCTTTTCCTTCCTCTTGGTTTGGTCTGAGAAAACTACTTTTGTGAAAGAGATTGTGCTGTAACATCTGCCAATAAATTAGAGTTTTTATTTGTCCTTTTTATCATCAACTTCATTCCTGTTTTTATATTGTTACTTTTCATCTCCAATTACATATTTGAAGACATTTAAGCCCTGTTACAAACAGAAATAAGCATAAAACACATATAGACAAAGAATCATCATTATTGTCTTCTGGTTCTGGGCCTGCAACAAGCACACAGCCTTTGTTTCCTCATTTAAAAAGAGGAATGATGCTTGCCTATTTTGTAGTTTAGATTGTGTGTCAACTTGGCTGGGCTATGGTTGAATGGCTTGCCAGCTAGATGGAGTTATACCCCATGATGAGATTGTAATTTCCTCCATGGTGGAATCTGCTGTGAGACTTTAATCAGTGGAAAGGGCGTTACCTTTGGGGTGTGGCCTGCTTCTAGTATTTAAGGAAGCTTTGAGAAAGATTTCTAGCTTTTTGGCACATGTAGATCCTGTGTTTAGCCAAGTCTTTATTTCAGTGGCCTGCTGTGTTGCCTGCCAATCTTGGGATTATTCCTGGACTTTAATTAGTGCCCTGCTGTGTTGTCTGCTAATCTTGGAATTGTGCCATTTTACCTGTCAGTCTTGGGTTCATTAGCCTCAGCAGCAAGCAGATGAGTGAATCAGAAAAAACCTCCAGTTCTAGGGGGCATGGAACAGCAGGCAGAGGTGAAGCCCAAGATCCAGGGACCTTCACCCAGCCCCTAGAGCCAGCAGTTTGAACTCAGACTTTTGGCCTCCTAAACTATGGCACATAACAACAAAACAACAACAAACTGTAAGAGAATAAATCCCTGTTTGTTGAAGCTGCCCTCTTGTGGTATGTCTGTTACAGCAACACTAGAGAACCAAGACACCTACCTAATGAAGGTCACTTGGGGGAAAAGTTTAAAAAAAAAAAAAAACCTGACAACACTTGGTAAATTTTAAGCATGTGGCATTATTATCTGTTGTAAATGCCTTACAGAATCTGTTGTTGCTGTTATGTGCTGTCGAGTTGGACCCGACTCATAGCGACCCTCCTTGGGTTTCTGAGGTGATATCACTACGGAAGTAGATTGCCCAATCTTCCTTCCAAGGAGTGGCTGGTGGGTTTCAACCGCCAGCCTTCAGGTTAGCAGTCAAGTGCCTTAGGCACTATGCTACCAGAGCTCCCTACAGAATCTGAGAAATGTCTTAAAGCTTTTCTTAATATATGCATATAACATTACTATAATTTCTCCCATGTCATAAATGTTACTTTGTCTTAGGTCACAGTTATTTGATCTGAATTTACAGTCCTGACTAGGCTACAAGCTCAATGAAGGCAGGTGTGCTCCTCTGACTCTACATCCCCAGCAATGCAATCCCTCTACAATCTTCTAAAAGTCTATTTCAATGGGAAACTGACTTCAGTGGGAATAACTACTGAGCTTTGTATTGATTTATGTGTAATCAATTATTCTAACCAAAGGTTATAAAATAGAACTGAACACTATAAAATTTTAGAATGAGATACTAGTCATTATTTATTTAAATATACACTAAAATAACATTAAGTCTCTGAAAAGGAAAGAACCCTCTAAGACTTTAAGAAGGAACAAGAAAAGAATTAGGGCACTTATTCTTTAGAGATGAGTCCTATGGTAGGCAAAATTCTAAGATGACCTCCAATGACTCATGGTCTAATATACTATCCTCCCCATTGTATATGAGTGGGGCTTGTGAATATAATGGGATATCACTCTCATGATTACATTAATTTTATGACAAAAGGCATTTTATACTTGGTCCCTCATCAAGTTACGGAGCCTTTTCTGAGGTCAGAGATATTCTCCTGCTGGTTTGAAGAAGGAAGCGGCCATTATGAGAGGGCCTTTGAGGAGTCACAAGGCAAGATTCTAAGGGAGAGGCCTCAAGAAGATGAAAGCAGTTCTTGGCTAGCAATCAGCAAGAAAATGGGGACCTCAGTCCTGCAAACACTAGGAACTGAGTTCTTCCAACACACACATGGGCCTGGAAAAGGAGCCTGCACTGCAGAAAGGCTGGCAGGGGCCTGCTGCTACCTTGACTGTGGCTAGCTGACCCTGGGCAGTGGACCCCATTAAGCCACGCTGAACTAACCTATGGAAAATGTGAGGAAATGAATTTGCCTGTTGTGTCTAAGCCACTACATTTGTAGTAATTTGTTTTGTAGCAGAGGAAACTAATAATCTAATTTGTCAAAAATAAACCTCTGTTTCGATGCTATTCCTTGCTGCCTTACTGTCACTCTGCCACATATATTCGAACAAGTATCTGGACCTCATAATGTGTAATTTATCCTAATCCTGGTTTCAGTTTACTTTCCTTACCCATAATTTTAATTTTACTTCTATATTGTTTTTAAAAAAGAGCAAAACAAAACTTGTTCATTTTCTGCACTAAAGTACAAATTGCCTGGACCAGATCTTCAACTTGTAGTTTATTCACCAATGAAAAAGTCACTATGGCCAGGAGCTTTCTTTTGCTACTCTGAACAGTGATGGTGGAATCCCATGGAAGGGGTAAATAAGTCTCTGTCCTACTCTCCTTTGTTCTGACATAGGACTTCATCTACAAATCACTTTTGTTCTGCATGGCAAAATTATCTGAAGTATGTGGTTAGGAAGTATCTAGATTCAGAACCTAACTCATTATCTATCCTTCATTCATTTTACACATGGTATTTGTTAGGACACTCTACTAGCTTTGTGTATTCGATGATAATAACAGAGTTATGGCCCTTGCCTTTAGGAAGCTATCAGTCTATAACCTAGAACTATATAATAACTACATTAAGTACTTCAAAGAAGCAGAATTTGAAGTTATGGGAATTGCTGGTCTGGTAAATGGTAAGTAGAGCCAGTTACCTCCCATCAATCCCCTTGATCTGTTTTATTAAATATGTCCTAGAAGCTAAGTACAATTGATGCCCTAGCCTAGATACACTTGAATAAGGTAGTAATTTAAAAATCTTATTGTTGTGATTTTTAAGAACTGTAATCTAATAATTGTGTTACCAGATTTAAAGTAAAAGAGATTGTTATTGTTGTTGTTAGGTGCCATTGAGTCGTCTCTGACTCACAGCAACTTTATGCACATCACAAGGAAACACTGCCCAGTCCTGTGCCAGCCTCATAATCCTTGCTATACCTGAGCCCACTGTTGCAGCCACTGTGTCAATCCATCTCGTTGAGGACCTTCCCCTTCTTCGTTGACCCTCCACTTTACCAAGCATGATATTCTTCTCCAGGGAATGTTTCCTCCTGACAACATGACAAAAGTAGGTGAGACCAAGTCTGGACATTCTCACTTCCAAGAAGCATTCCAACTGCACTTCTTCCAGGATAGATCTGTTAGTCTTTTTAGCAGTCCATGGTACTCTTAGCATTCTTCTCCAACACCACAACTGAAAACATCAACTCTTCTTCAGTCTTTCTTATTCACTGTCCAGCTCTCACATGCATTAAGAAGTGACTGAAAATATAATGGCTTGGGTTACTCAAACTCACTGCCATTGAGTCGGATCCGACTCATAGCAACCCCTCTTTGGATTTCCAAGGTGGAATCACTATGGAAATAGATTGCCAAACTTTCTTTCCAAGGAGTGACTGGTGGATTTGAACCACCAGCCTTCTGGTTAGCAGTCAAATGCCTTAGGCACTAGTCTTCAAGGAGACATCTTTGATCTTCAGCACTTGAAAGAGGTCTTTTGCAGCAGATATGCCCAATGCAATACATTGTCTGATGCCTTGACTGCTGCTTCCATTGGTGTTGACTGTAGAACCAAGTAATAAGAAGTCCTTGACAACTTCAATCTTTTCTCCATCCATCGTGAAGCTGTTTACTGGATGAGTTGTGAGGATTTTTGTTTTCTTTATATTGAGGTGTAATCCATACTGCAGACTGTCGTCTTCAATCTTCATTAGTAGTGCTTCAAGTGATCCTCACTTTCAGCAAGCAAAGTTGTGTCATCTGCATACCGCAGGTTGTTAATGAGTCTTCCTCCAATTCGGATGCCACATTCTCTTTATATAATCCAACTTCTTGGATTATTAGCTCAGCATACAAATTGAATAAGGGGTGAAAGGATACACCCCTGACACACTCCCTTCCTGATTTTAAACTATGCAGTAACCCTTTTTCTGTTTGAACAACAGCCTCCTGCAGTATGTACAGATTCCTCATGAGTAAAATCCAGTGTTCTGGAATTCCCAATCTTCTCAATGTTATCCATAATTTGTTATGATCCACACTGCACTTTTGCATAGTCAATAACACATAAGTAAATATCTTTCTGGTATTCTTTGTTTTCAGCTAAGATCCATCTGACATCAGCAATGATATCCCTGGTTCCACATCCTCTTCTGAATCTAGCTTGCATTTCTGGGAGCACTGTCAATATACTGCTGCAACTGTTTTTGAATTATCTTTAGTAAGAGTATACCTGCATGTGATATTAATGATAGTGTTCGATAATTTCCACATTTTGTGGGATCACCTTTCTTTGGAATGGGTACAAATATGGATTTTTCCCAGGCAGCTGGCTAGGTAGCTGTCCTCCAAATCTCATGGCATAGCCGAGTGAGTGCTTCCAGTGGGACATGTTTGTTGAAACATCTCAATGCATATTCCCATCAATTCCTGGAGCCTAGTTCTTTGCCACTTCTTTCAGTGCAGCCTCAACTTATTCCTTCAATACCATTGGTTTTTAATCATATGCTGCCTCCTGAAATGGATGAATGTTGACCAATTCTATTTGGTATAGTGTCTCTGTGTATTCCTTCCATCTTCTTTTGATGTTTCCTGCATTATTCAATATTTTGCCCATAGAATCTTTCAGTATTGCAACTTGAGGCTTAAATTTTTTCTTCAGTTCTTTCAGCTTGAGAAATGCCAAGCATGTTCTTCCCTTTCGGTTTTCTAACTCCAAGTCTTTGCACACTTCATTATAATAATTGACCGTCTTCTTGAGCTGCTCTTTGAAATCTTCTGTTCAGCTTTTTTATCTTGTCATTTCTTGCATTTGCTCTAGCTACTCTCTGTTCAAGGGCCACAGATGTAGTCAGTGTGATTCCTGTGTATTCCACCTGGTGAAGTCCATGTGTATAGCCATTGTTTATGTTGTTGAAAAAGGTATTTCCAATGAGTAAGTTACTGGTCTTGCAAAATTCTATCATGCTATCTCCAGCATCATTTCTATCATCAAGGCTAAAAATGCCAACTACCAGTGACTCTTCTTTTTCTCCAACTTTTGCATTCCAGTCAGCAGTGATAACCAACACATCATGATTGCATGTTCAGTCAATTTCAGACTGCAGAAGTTGGTAAAAATCTTCAATTTCCTCATCTTTGGCTTTGGTGGTTGGTGCCCAGATTTGAATAACAGTAATATTAACTGGTCTTCCTTGTAGGTGTATGGATATTATCCTATCACTGACAGAATTGTACTTCAGGACAGATCTTGAAACAGTCTTTGTGGTGATGAATGTCATACCATTCCTCTTCAATTTGCCATTCCTGGCATAGTAGATCATAAGGTTATCTGATTCAAAATGGCCCAAACCCAGTCCATTTCAGCTCACTAATGCCTAGGATATCGATCTTCATGCATTCCATTTCATTTTTAACAACTTCCAGTTTTGTTAGATTCATACTAAGTACATTCCAAGTTCCGATTATTAATGGATGTTTGCATCTGTTTCTACTCATTTTGATTTGTGCCACAGCAGCCAATGGAGGTCCCTGAAAGATTTACTCTGTCCATATTATTAAGGTTGTCTTTACTCTGAGGAGTCAGCTCTTCCCCAGTCATATTTTGAGTGCCTTCCGACCTGATGGGCTCTTCTTTCAGCACTATATCGGAAAATATTTCAGGGCTATTCATGAAGTTTTCCAGTTATATATCAGACAGTGTTTCACTGCTATTCATAAAGTTTTTGCTGGCCAATTGTTTGAGAAGTGGATGGCCTCTTCTTTCTTCTGAATCTTAGTCTGGAAACTCCACTGAAACCTGTCCACCATGGGTAACCCTGCTGGCATTTTGCAACATTGGTGACATAACCTCCAGCCTCACAGCAAAACGCAAGCCACCACAGGGTGACAAACTGACAGACAAATTCATCTCCCTTAGTTGTTCCTAACCATTCTGCTTACTTTCTCACCTGTCCAGGGCCTGGCCTTAAGTAAAGCCACCCCAGAAGCTCTGAGCCATACACCCACCTACTTGTTTGGGGCCCAGCCTTAAGTAAAGCCACCCCAGAAGCCCTGAGCTGCAGCCCAACTAGATAAAAAAAAATTCTATTTGAACAGTACATATATAATTTTGCAGGCAAGAACCCCCTAAAAATCACCATGATCTTAAAGATACTACTCCTTCTTATGAATAGACTACATATATACTTTAAGTTACAGAGAATAAAACTGAAAGAAATAAAGTTCTCCATATTGTCCATATATGAGACTAAAAATGGAATCACTTAATAGAACTATATGAGTTACAAATAAAATTAGATTGATTTCTGGCACTAACTTGTATTTTCCATACAAGTACTACTTACAAAGATATATCATTCAAGTTAACAACTCAAGTTTAGTAACATAGGCTTTAAATTTAAAACATGAGTTTTCCTTTGTTATGATACTTGAGATCTTCAAGAAAAAGAATTAAAAATTAAAAACCAACAACTCTTCCCCCTAAAAAAGAACAAAGGTCTTAGGCAGAGATGGAATTATTTATGTAACATAATTTCTTATGAAAAAAGTCCACAGTTACTACATCACTCATTTATAAACTATTTTCTGACAAATGCAGTTATTAAAAGCCTACAGTATGTTTCACAAAATGTCAAGCAAATGAAGGTAATATAGAGGACTTTTTGCCAGTGCTTTTGCTAGTAGTTAGACTTCAGTAGCCTTTAGAGACCATTAAGTACCCTTTGGCTAATTGGCCAATGGTAGATTAATCCTCTTTTTATTCTAGCAGCACTATTTTAACACCCTTTACACTCTGTCAGTGTAGTGTCTGAATGACAAAATAATATTGTGCATGAATAATAAGCAGAAAAGTTAAATTAACATTTCACGTTTCACATGCCATACCTATGTGTCAGAAGAACTTTCTTTTTAAACCACTGACATTCAACTTTTTTTAAACAATCTCATGTTGACATCTTATTGAGGTGAATCTTCCTAATTACTGCTAATTGCCTATCAAGAAAAAAATTCCTTTTGTGAAATGCAGTTGTCTAGTACAGATGAACCTGGCTCCAATGTGCACATTAAAGACAAAGCATGACACTTCAGGTGCTACTTTATTATTAGGTCATACTAAATATGGCTTGCAATTAACAAGGCAGTTTTATGGTACTGGAAATGCCAATCTGCCTTGATGTGTTCAAATTAGATTCTATTACAGAAATATGGATATCTGCATATGGATAACAGATACACTATTCTCAATAACATTCAGAAGGAGTAAAATTAGTCCAATGCCCCTATGCTTCATAATGTAAGTTCTATTTACCATCCAATTAAAAGAATCTAATGAAAATTATTGAATATGATTTCTCAAAATTAAAACCAACATCATTATTTCAAATGTCAAATTGCTTATAATGGTTTGCTAAGTCTTTTAATTCTTAAAACAGCCCTAGGTACTGAAACCATTTTACATTTATCTTCTAATTCATATTAATATGTTTGAAATTAATGGAATTCACAGTAAATTTTAACCTACGTGATAACAGCAATATGTTTTAAAATAAATAGCCAATGAACTTTAAGTTACAGTTAAACCACATCACTTAAACTTCTGCTTCCAAAACTATGGAAAAATAATCAATAGTAAAAATATATGTAGTATTTGGAAGTTAACTAATATATATAATTGACTTTCAGTATCTGTAGGAGGAAAAAAAACAATCATTACTTGGCTCATTCATTTCAAGAGGAATTTACCTGTAAATCTGTAGTCATTTCAAACCCTGTATTCCAGTTTCCAGAAGAAAAGCCCCCTTGAAATCTAAATTCCAAATACTAAACAGAGTTTGAAACTTGGGCCCAAAAGTATATCCAGAATAATTCATCATCATCACTGCCAAAAGAATTTCTTAATGTTCATATGGTAATGAGTTCAGTACCAGTCCTTAGGAGACAGACGCATAAACTACACAAGGTCTAACTAATCCTTATAACAACCATTCTGCCTCTCCTTCCCAATAGAACTGTGAGAACGGCAATGCCAAGTCCCAAAAGAGAAACTGACTGATGTCTTCTAGACTCCTCTTTTTCACTCTCCCCCTCCTTTCTGCTGCTTAAAGCTTGGCTAATTCAACTTAGAAAAGCTATTCCTCCTACGTACTGTACACACCATTACCGGTTGCCATCAAGTTGATTCTAACTCATGACAACCCATGTCCTGCAGAGTAGAACTGCTCCATAAAGTTTCCTTGGCTATAATCTTTCAGGAAGTAGGCTACCAGGCCTGTCTTCCACAGGGTGGGTTTGAACCTCCAACATTTATAGGTTAGTAGTTGAGTACAAACCATTAGCACCACCCCTACTACACATACTCTCTCTCTTAAATTCTATTCTTCTCCCATTCCTTTATTCAAATTTTTTTTTTTCAGTTACTTAAGATGTCTTAGGGGTAGGAAGAAGATAACTCACCCTATTTAAATTCCCCAAACAACTAAGGGATAAAAAGCCAAATCACCAAAAATAATAGATGGCTTACTTAGATTAAGTTAATACTATATCTGTTTCTAATTATTGCTAGTTCAATAACATTTTGTAAAAATGTATTTTTTTTATGGCTTTTTAGAATATACACAGTAGAACAAACACCAATTCAACAATTTCTACTTGTACAATTCAGTGATACTGATGACATTCTTCAAGTCCTGCAACCATTCTCACCGTTTTTTGCATAATTTCTCCCTCATTACCATAAACTTCCTGCCTCTGACTTCCCTATCTAATCTTTCTATTGCTGTTTTCAATTTCATCCCATAATAGATAGCTATATATACACACACAAATACACATATTTACTTCTGATGTTTCTTTTTGATTTTTATCACTGTAGTTGAACGAAAAGAGCAAATTAGTTTCCCATTCAACAATTTATAAACATTTTGCTTCATGACATTGCTTGCAATCCCCTCAATCTAACAGCACTCTTCCCACTTCCTTCCTTGGTTTCCTTATTTATAGTTGTCCTTCTTTTCAGTCCTTTCTCGCTTTCCGAGTTTAGTTTATAGGCAAATGCTGCCCCTTTTGGTCTTAAAAAGTTGACTGTATCAAGGAGTACATTCATCCCTAATGTTTTTATTCACTTTATAGGTCTGTCTATTGTTCAAAGTTGGTCCCCAGGGATGGGTTCAGTTCCAGGCTTGAAGTGAGTCTAAGGGTGACAGTCTTGGAGATTTCACCAGTCTCTATCAGACCAGTAAGACTGGTCTTTTTTTCATGATTTTAAATGTTGTTCTACATTTCTTTCTTTTTCTTCTTCTCTGTCTAGGACCTTCTCTTGATCAGAGCAGTTGGTAGTGGCAGCTGGACACTATTTTTTCTGGTCTCAGGGTGGTGGAGACTCTGGTTCACATGGTATGTTAGTCCTTTGGATTAACTGCAGCCATAAATTTTGAAGTGATGTTATAGTGACTGAGTTACCAGGAACAGAGGCTATGAAACTCTGTTAGAATATCTGCAGACATCTTATAAAGTCTGCCTAATTCTCCTCCAATTGGTTTTCTTAAGTAACAGTTTCATTTAATTATTGTTCTTTTCTAGTTGGATGATACTATTACTTCTTAATGTATTGTATTTTATTGCTCAAAAAACGTTTTTGTGGTCTGGCCTAATGAAACTAATTCCAATGTATTGTTACTAAGGATTAGTGATTCTAGACAATTAACATTTGCTAACAATACTTAATTACTATTTATATTTTAAAAGTATGGATATTCCTTAAAATAAATTTTGACTTCTAAAAAATATAATAGACTATATTTTCAAAATTAGTATTTTATGATAAAAACTTTTCAATTAATAAAACTTCTAAAAATATGCATATGAATTTAAATTTATTTAAATTATAGTTGAATCAATTCACAGAAACAGTACACTGTCACACTTATCTCAATTAAATATTACCAGCCTCTTGGGTAATAAACACAAAGGCTAAGAATCATCATTTGTAGTTCTAATTGTATATATTCAAGCAGTGAAATGGCCTACATTTCCCAAATATATACCAAATATGAACAATATTTTAATAGTTAGGGTCATAGCATTAGCCATATATCTTTCCTTGGTTGTACAATATATAAGCTCTGCAAGTAAAATACTTGGAGTAAAGCCAGTTGAAAAATTTCAAAAGCCTTACAACTCATTACAAATTTAACAGTAGTAATACTCAGTAGTCATATGATTTTGATTACATTTATTAGTGTATCATACTAAAATTCTCAAAGGAAACTACTTAATAATGTTTTTCTCTATTCCTTAAGTTTCATAAGATTTAAGAGAATAAAAAAAATACACATCTTTATAAAAATAGTTTTCATAATCTTTGGATTCAATCAAATAATGATTTACTAATACCCCTTAAGATGAGATTTTACATTAAAAATTAAAGTATGTAAAATTCACCAAAGAAGTTTCCAGGAGGAATAAGAAGAGATTTACAAAGCTTGAACTTATATTATTCATAATATTTCTCATGAACGTCTTTGAAAGCTTTTTTTTCCCCCACCACCAAAATTTCACATGTAAAATTCTTCTATCGCCTTCCACTTCATTTTTTATTTAGGATTTTTTCCATTTATCATATTCTTTCAAGTAGTAAGAAGTGATCTAATACAGAGTTGTCATGTAACACATTATCTGACTCTCAGTCAGCTATGCTATCTATACAAAGTATCATGATTCATACTGATCTTTAAGCAGAGGAAAATCTGGGAGTTCTGCTGGTTTCTGTATTCTCCTAGGTCTGTGGTTCTCAGAGTAAATATTGCCCAGACATATCTTTTGGAAATGTGTGTGGGAGAGGGTTGGCTTTGTGCAGCATAATGGTTGGTACTGAAATGGATAGAAGTCAAGAGTTCTAGACATACTACAATGTGTACAGTCCTGCTCACTAGAAATTGCTCTGTATCTCTCATGACTTTCCAATTCCCTGCCAATTACTTGTGTAGGTGAAAATTATGCATATAATGAAATGAGCCTAAATCTAACTAAAAAATAGATACAAACAAAGCCCCATGGTCCCAGAAATGTAACTACCATGGACATCAAGGGAAGACTGAAAGATGGAGAAATCTTCTCTGATGTCTAAGCTATAAGCAGGCTCACTACATGGGTGGTCCACAGGGTTGTGGCATCATTGAGAAAGCTGGTCTGGAGGAAGAGGTGTGAGATGAAAAGAAGCAGTGAAGGCATTAGAGTGTCTGGTTCCAGTCATTCTTACCTCTCCCAAGGTGTAAGTCATCTTTTTGCCCCCCGCCCCCCACACACATTTCTGTCACTTGCTATCAATGGAGTTGTACCTAACATAACCTTCTAAGTAAAGTTTAATAACCACTTTTCAAATCCTCTATGGCATGTGACACTGTGGCCAACTCTTTGATCTTGGTAAAAGCTTCCTTTTCCTTGGTTCTGTATTCCAGCACTTTCCTATTTTTCCTCTAGTTCTCTGTATACTTCTTTTTGTTCTCTGTCTTTTGTCTACATATTAGACACTCCCCAAATTTATTATTTTGTGCAAATATTTCTTCGGCCTATTACACATTCTGGGATAGTGATGTAAGTAGGTTTCCTTTTTCATTTTTATGAAATATTTATAATACAATGAATGCCCATGTATCGCCATTCAATAAAGACAACGCATTACCAATACAGTTGTAGGCCATGAACCTCTCTCAGAAATAATGGCTATCCCGAATTTG
>NW_006922037.1:2116789-2124446 GCF_000298275.1 Orycteropus afer afer
TGTATATATATATATATATATGTATATATGTATATATGTATGTATGTATGTATATATACACCCACATACAGATATGCACTGCAAAATGTCCATTCAGGCAACTTCCAAAGGCATAGGCCCATGGCCAGGGAGGAGGGGCTTACTTGGAAGGGCACTAGGTCACAATCAGTTTTAAATTTGTAGCTCCATGCAGCCACAGCTTGGCCGCAGCCCCAAAGTCATAGCATAGCTTGCAGCTTCCCTCCCAGCTGTGGCTGCCATTGGAGCATGTCCTGCTCAACTACCCCATAGGCCAGTGCCTGTGGGGAGAGGCTGGGCTGTAGCCACTCCACTCTATTCCTTGGGTCTTCAAATTCTGACCATGTTCCCCGGGGCTGCTCCAAAAATGCCAGCCTACCCAGAGAAAGCCAACTGCAGGTGCAAGTTTGCAAATCCCAAGGCTCTAGGTGCTAACAGAGGGCTAGAGCAGATTACGCAGGAGTTACTTTAATGTATATGGTATTGAATATACACAAACATCTATATTATACATAATATGGTGTTCAAAAAACACCCAATCACATAACATCCTATTTTACAGAATGCATCACTGATGTTAAGTGGCCTATACCTGTGTATGTATGTATGTGTGTGTGTGTGTGTGTGTATTTCCAAAAACATATAGTGATTTTAAGACATTTCTTTTTCACATTTAAATGTCTCTGAAATTGGGATACATTGTCAATTCCTAGATATTTATAATTCCTTCTATAACTTAAATAATATCTTTTTTAAAAATTATATATTCTATTTTTCACTGGTGAACATGAATCCTTATACTTTTAGAATATATTGATTCTATATCTAGCAGCATTGCTGAAATCGGTTATTTATTGTAGTTAAAGAGGGATGTGTTTCTACCTTTTCTGTTGTTTGAAGAATGTGTTAGCCTGGTAGAACTTAAATATAAAACTCAAATTTCAATTCAAATAACTGTTTATCATTTCATCTTACCTTTGCTATGAGTCAAAACCGACTTGAGGGCAGCGGTTTTTTGTTTGTTTGTTTGTTTTATTTTGTTTTGTTAAATCTTGGTTCTGTTTTTTAAATTAAAAGCTCTGTTGGGGTAGAATTTAACCAAAAACCAAAAAACCAAAATTCTCTGCCATCTAGTTGATTCCCACTCTTGCAACCCTAAAGAACAGAGTAGAACTGCCCCATAGAATTTCCAAGGCTGTAAATCTCTCTGGAAGCAGACTGCCTCATCTTTCAATCAAGGAGTGGCTAATGGGTTCAAATCACCAACCTTTTGGTTAGCAGCCAAATGCCTAACCACTGCACCACCAGGGCTCCTAGGCATAATTTACATATGATAAAATTCACTTGTTTTGAGTGCATGGATGAATGATTTTTAGTGTATTTCCAGAGTTCTGCTATCATCACCACAGTCTAATTTTAGAACATTTCTATCACCCCAAAAAGAATTCTGTATTTGTGGACATTTCATATAAATGGGATCATATTATAAATGGTCTTTTATTATTGGATTCATTTATTTAGCATGATATTTTAAAGAATCGTACATGTTATAGCATGTATTAGTACTTAATTTTATTGGTGAATGGTATTCCAATGCATGGTCATACCACATTTTTTAATTTATCCATTCATCAGCTGATGGACATTTGGGTTATTTCCATATTTTGGCTATTAAGAATAATGTTACTATCTAACCAAGATGCACAAACAATAGAAGATAAACTAGATGATGGCAACCTTCTAAAAATTAAATTCTTGTGTGTATTAAAAGACTTCTCCAAAAGAGTAAAAAGAGAACGTACAGATCGCGAGAAAATATTCAGCAATGACGTATCAGACAAAGGACTTATCTCCAAGATTTATAGAAAATTCCAGCACCTCAACATCAAAAAGACAAACAATCCAATTAAAAATGGGCAGAAGATAAGAACAGATACTTCACCAAAGAAGATATCCAGGCAGCCAACAAACACATGAAGAAATGTTCATGATCACTAGCCATTAGAGAGATTCAAATCAAAACAATGAGATACCATCTCACCCCAGCATTAACAGCAAAACTGAACAAGGCAGAAAATAACAAATGCTGGTGAGGATGTGGAAAGATTGGGACTCTCATATACTGCTGGTGGGACTATATAATCATACAACTACTGTGGAAATCAGTATGGTGATTCCTTAAAAAGTTGGAAATAGAAATACCATTTGATCTACTAATCCCATTACTAGGTATATATCCTAAAGAAGGTATTTATACATCTTGCCATGACAAGAACAGATAAATACACACCCATGTTCATTGTAGTACTATTCACAATAGCAAAGAGATGGAAACAACCTAATTGTCCATTAACTGAGGAATGGATAAACACACTGTGGTACATCCACACAATGGAATACTATGCAACCCTAAATAATAACATAGAATCAATGACATACCACATAATGTGGATGAACTTGGAGGACATTATGCTGAGTGAAATAAGTCAGTCACAGAAGGATAAATATTGTATCAGTCCACTATTGTAAAAAGTCAAGGGAAGGTTTATACTTAGAAGAAAATTTTCTTTGTTGGTTTAGAGGAGTGGAAAGGGCCCTAGGGAAGGCTAAATTCCTACCTAGATAGGTTGGGGGAAAAAGGAAACAACTATATATATATAGAGAGAGAGACAGAGAGAACAAAGATTATTAGTGGTATTAGTGGTTACCAGGGGGATAGGACGGAGGGGAAAAGGAAAGCTTCTGTCTTGGGGGTGCTGAGTTTATAATAACGGTGGTGGAATATTTTGGAAAAAGACAGCAATAATGGTGGCATAACATAAACAGTGACATCAATGTCTCAGAGCTGTAAATGGGGAAGGTGTTATGCTGGCATATGTCTTATTGTGTATGTTTTCACCAAAATGAAAGTTAAAAAAAGAAAAGAAAGAATAATGCTTTAACCTTTAAGCCTTTTAACCATATTCAAATAATATATATCCTTAATGCCAGCTTTATCCTAAAAGCACTGGCATTATAAACGTTTGCATTTTGAGCCTAAGTTATTAGGCATTTACATACTTAGAGGCTTCACGCCCCTTCATAGCAATGCTCCTTGTATAGCTCTAAATACATGCTCATTTAGATATATTTTTCAGTTCCTCTCTTTCTCTACCATTCTTACCCTTTTCATGGATTCACTCCAATCTGTATTTGACATAGTTAACCATTACCTTCTTGAAACACTTTCATCACTTGACTTCTTCGAGACTCCACTGTCTTGGTTTCCTTTACCACTGGCCTCATCTTTCTGCCCCTTTAACTGCATTGATGAAGATCAATGTTAGAGGGCCCAGGGCTCAGATCTTTCCTCTTTTCTATCTCTATTCACTCCCTAGGTGATCTCATTCAGCTCATAGTTTAAATTATTATCTAAAGACTGATGAGTTCTAATTTCATACCTCAGCCCCTCCCTCTCCTCTAAATATTAAACTCATATATCCAACTGCTTTCTTGATATCTCCATTTCAGTGACAAATTATGACTTGTCTACAGTGGTAAGCTGTCACTGACTTTAGCTCCTAAGAATTTACCTTTCTTTTTTTGTTTTTTCCAGCAAGATATAATGTGCATTTACAATAATAATTGTTATAATTTATCCAACTTTCTTAGTATGTTTTCATAGGAGACTCCCCACACACACAATATTGAGAGTATATTATCACAAATATAATTCTTCTACCACCAACTTTCTAGTCACTTTCACTGGAAACCTGGAATAAAGTATTTTAAATACTTGCCTTTTCTTTACCCACCCATATGCAGCTGGTTTTCAAAATTTATGTTGTCATTATAAAATTTCTTGTTTTTCTATTTGTATGAGAATTGTCTAGATCACTTTCTTAACATCTTTTGCCTTGATATTAAAATAATCTTACTCTGTTACCTTGTATTTGATCTCTAGTATCTCAAACTCTGAGAGCTCTGGTAGCATAGTGCCTAAGGCACTTGACTGCTAACCAGAAGGCTGGCGGTTCAAACCCACCAGCCACTCCTCTGAGTTGGGCAATCTACTTCTGCAGTGATACTGCCTCGGAAACCCAAGGACGGGTCGCTATGAGGCAGGTCTGACTCCATGGTACAACAACAACAACAATCTCAATTTTAGTCCAGCAGTTCTTAGTTCTCAGTTCTCTGGAGTACATCAGAATCACCTGAGAGCTTTTAAAAACTACCAAGGCCCAGGGCCCCATACCAGATATTATGATTTACTTGGTTGAGGGTAGGGCCTGGGCATAAGCATTTTTTAAAGCTCCCCAGGTGACAGTAATATGCAACAAGCACTGTGACCCACAGCTCTAGATATTACTCACTATTCTAACAAATTGTTTTCTCATCGTGATGCCTTTTCAAATACAACTTTCATATACGACTTTGAAATACAACTTTTAAAATTATACTTAGCCTTAAGACCTAGCTCAAATACAACCTCCATCAAAAGCCTTATTAAAAAATTAGAGATGAATTTCTCTCAATATATAAATAATATACAAATACATGTTCATGGTGTTTGTGTATATATGTGTGTGTGTGTGTGTATATGTATGTATGTATGTATATCTGGAGCTCTGGTAGCGTAGTGCCTAAGGCACTTGACTGCTAACCAGAAGGATGGTGGTTCAAACCCACCAGCCACTCCTTGAAAGGAAAGTTGGGCAATCTATTTCCATAGTGATACCGCCTTAGAAACCCAAGGAGGGGTTGCTATGAGTTGGGGCCGACTCGACAGCACATAACAACAACAACAACACACACACACACACGTATACATATATATATATATATATATATATACACACACACAATAGTTTCTTTGTACTGTGATACAGATGTCAAACTCTATTAGCATCTTGTACAGGGGTCCAAGATCATGTTTAATTCAATGTTCAATATGTCATTATTAGAGTTCTTTACATGTTTAAAAAATCAAGAAAACCAAACTCTCTGCCATGGAGTCGAATCTGACTCATAGTGACCTCTCCTTGGGTTTCAGAGGTGGTATCTCTACGGAAGTACATTGCCCAATCTTCCCTGCAAGGAGTGGCTGGTGGGTTTGAACTGCCAGCCTTCTGGTTAGCAGTCAAATGCCTTAGGCACTACGCCACCAGTGCTCCCTTACATGTATTAGGTGTTATTTAGATAAACTGAATTGTAACAAATATATCCATCTATATGCAAAAACATTCTTGGCATTTATTAAGAAACTCTAATATATATATATATATTTAAAAAAAAAAAAAGACCTCATAGTAAAAGAAATTTAATCTTATAAAAGTATTGCAATAAGAATAATCATCATATATAGAAATGTAAAAAATGGTCAATTCCAGGAATGTTGATATTTCAATGAGATACATACGTAAAAGTATGTAGATAAAAAGAATGAAAGCAGTATGAAGACTATCAGACTGTAATGTATTAAGGCAGTGGGTCATTACAAGAAAAGGAATTTCTAACTAATGCTGTTCCTGTCATCATTTGTCAGTATTTACTGTGGTAAGATCACAAGTGAATTTGAAAAGAGATTATAAGCATGATTTTATAGAACATAGTGTTCTAAGTGATAATAATAGTTTCTTACAAAGTCTAATATAAGACACACACATTCTATTTACAAATATCACTTGGTTCATCTAAAAGATAAGACATAGGAATAAAACAGTCACGTCCAATTCCACATGGATTCTCAGCTCAGATCCTGGTTTTTGCACAGTTTACCTTGAGAACATGATCCGAGTGACATTTCACAAATTCCTGGATAAATGTTGCTACACTCTGCTAAGAGAGAGACAGGCTGTGTCATGCACAGATCAATAATAGCACTGTGTTTCATCAGCTTCAAAATCAAAAGTGCTTCATCTGGCAAAAGCCATGGCCCTAGAGAATCTGACATATATAAACTGAATACCCTACAAGGAATGTCTACTACACAAGCTACTGGGGAAAGGTAAGAGAAAACTCTGGAGATTAGCAATGAAGCACAATGAAAGAGTAGTTTTCTACTTCCTTATTACCAGAGGTGTGAACACAGATCACAGAGTAGCTACTGAATAATGGAAATGAGCCTATTTAAAATTCTACAGTTCATGACAGGAAAAAAAAAAGGCTTTAGTACAATTTAACACCTTCAATCTTCTGAATAACAGTTATGTAAATAAATAAAATCGAAGACAAATGTAAGTTTAGGATACAATAACAATCACATAAGATCTATGGGCATGATAATGTTTCATGCAGAAGCATTTTTTTTAAAAAAAAGGCCTTTCTATAATGAAAGAGTTCGTTAAAAGACTCTTCAGATTTAGTAGTTTGTATGTTCAATGTTTATATACTAAATTAACCTAAAACCCCAAGGTATTTGTTGAATGGGTTATGTTCTGTTGTTTTTAATTCCAGATTCTGATACTTTGCAAAAGTACTTTATTTAGAGCATTAGTTGACTAATTTAAGACCAACTGGTTAATTTAATTGTACAACAGAGGAAGACAACTTGAAAATTCAAATTCTGAAAATGAATTTGCTTTGTTTAGGATAGTCACTGTGAAACTGTTTCTGAAAGTAAAATCAGTGCTTCTAAAGTATGGCTCTACCTGACTCACTAAAACAAACCAAACCCATTGCCATAGAGTCAATTCTGACTAAAAGTAACCCCCACTTGGTTTCCGAGACAGTAAATCTTTATGGAAGTAGAGTCACACCATCTTCCTTTTGCTAAGTGGCTGGTGGGTTTGAATGGCAAATCTTCTGGTTAGTAGTCAAATGCCTTAGGCACAGCACCTCCAGAGCTCCTTTATCTGACTCAGAGGGCAGGAAAATCAAGAATGATTCATCAAGAAATCAGAGAAGATAAATTTCAGGTATATACACAGCATTTACAAGTTCAAAGATTTTATTTAAGTTCTGGGATCACTTAGGTGTGCTCCCACTGAAGAGTTAAGGGAGAGGCAGATCAAAGACTATTAGGCAGCAGTGGCATAAGTAAAAGTCTGATCCTAAAGGCCATATTTTATAAAGGAGCTCTTCTCTTAACTTGGAAAAATACTGTCATGTCTCCTTCTATAAACACTAAACACTGGGATTAGACAGAAGTGC
This sequence comes from Orycteropus afer afer, assembly GCF_000298275.1. Lineage (NCBI taxonomy): Eukaryota > Metazoa > Chordata > Mammalia > Tubulidentata > Orycteropodidae > Orycteropus > Orycteropus afer. Next base: position 2,123,939 of record NW_006922037.1, read on the forward strand.
TATTAATATAAAGAAATTGCCTTTTTTAGGGCCTAACAGGAGAACCCTCCTCCTTACAAACCAGACAAGGCCACTATGCAAATCAGGGTTCAGAAAATTAAATGCCGGTATAGGAAGGTAACATAAATAACTGATGTGAGCCTATTAAGATCTGTGGCAAACGGGATGGTACACTTCATCCAGCATGAAAGCTCTGCACCACTCAACTTTTAGTCAGTTAATTGTGATTTGGGTGAAAATTTGCAGAGCAAATTCACTTTCCATACAGCAGTTCACACACACTTTGTCTCATGATATTGACCACAATTTACCACAGCTTCCCTCCCACTTCCTCCCGATAGTTACCTCTTCCCTATGTCCATCCCTGCATGCACTCCTGCCCCCTGAGCTGTCTCCCTGTGCGTAAACAGCCCTTCTTCCATGATTGTTCTCTCTCAGGTTCATGTTCAATTCATATGCCTGTCTTTTGTTTGGCTGGAAGCCAAAGGTGTGAGTTAAATTCCAGACC
>NW_006922037.1:2124679-2126140 GCF_000298275.1 Orycteropus afer afer
AATCACAAGAACTAATTCTTTCCATGAATCTTTGATTTTTTCATTCTTCTCTTCTCTGGACAAGGACAGACCCATAGTTGCATCTAGATGGCTACTTGCAAGCTTCTAAGATCCCAATCGCTACTCGCCAAAGTAGGAGGTGGAACAATGTTTAGTGTAGTATGTTATGCCAATTGAGCTTGATGTCCCTTGTGACTACAGTCACAAACCCACAGGTTCAAATACTTGGTCCCTCTAGGTAGCTGGCTGTGACCAAGAAGTGACTACAACCTTACCCCTTGTCAGCTCTATACACCTGGGAATTCAAATCATACATATACATTTATAGGACCATTGTCTGCCAACCCTATATATGGTCTTGGGTACACTCTCCACTTCATAGATATACCTGATAGTGCAGCCTGTCCACCCATCTATCCACCCATATACCCATGTTTACCTTCACTGACAACACAGTACTGTATGTGTAAAAGGGTTCAACTTTGTTGTCTGTACCTCCCATGTACCTCTCTATGTCTTCCTCTTCCTCAATGCTACCATGTTGATCACTCACACTTGGTACATTGACCTTCTCTTCACCTAAATCAATACTTAACCCTACCTAACAGTGTTTGTTACCCTCCCCTCTCATCCATGGTAACCAACAAAGAAAATTTCCTTCCATACATAAACCTTTCTTTGACTTTTACAACAATGGACTAATACAATATTTATCCTTCTGTGACTGACTTATTTCACTCAGCATAATGTCCTCCAAGTTCATCCACGTTATGCGGTGTTTTGCAGATTCTAGGTTATTCTTTAGGATTGCATAGTATTCCACTGTGTGTATATACCATAGTTTGGTTATCCATTCCTCAGCTGATCGACACCTAGGTTGTTTCCATCTTTTGGCTATTGTAAACAGTGCTGTGATGAACATGGGTATACATATGTCTGTTCTTATCATGTTTTTCCTTGAGGAACTCTATAGTGTTAGGTCTTACATTTAAGTCTTTGATCCATCTGGAGTTAGTTGTGTATGGTGTGAGTTACAGATTCTTGTTTCATTTTTCTGCAAATGGAAATCCTGTTTTGCCAACCCCATTTAGTAAACAAACATTCTCTTCTCCATTTAATGGATTTCGGCTCTTGGTCAAAGATCAGCTGACCAAAGGTTGATAGATTTATTTCTGGGTTCTCAATTCTATTCCATTGCTCTATGTATCTTTCATTATACCAATACCAGGCAGTTTTGACTACTGTTGCTGTATATTAGGTTTTGAGATCTGGCAGTGTGAGACCTCCTACTTTGCTCTTCAATAGTGCTTTCTTATCCAAGGTCTCTTTCCATTCCATATAAAGTTAGTATTTGGTTTTTACATATCCTTAAAAAATGTTGATGGGATCTGGATTGGGATTGCATTGAATGTATAGATTGCTTTGGGTAGAATTGACATTTTCACAATGTTCAATCTTCCT
>NW_006922037.1:2127625-2128227 GCF_000298275.1 Orycteropus afer afer
TTTGTCAATTTTATTGATCTTTTCAAAAAACCAATTTGTGGTCTTCTTGAGTTTTTCTACTATCCTTCTATTTTCTGTTTCATTGATTTCTGCTTGAATCTTTATTATTTTCTTTCTTTGGTGACTGTAGGCTTTCCCTGCTGTTCTTTTTATAATTGTTGGAGATGTTGGGTTAACGTGTTGATTTTGGCTTTTTCTACTTTTTTGATGTGTGCATTTATTGCTATAAATTGGCCTCTGATCGCTGCTTTTGCAGAGTCCCAAAGATTTTGGTATGTTGTGTTTGTATTCTCATTTGATTCAAGGATTTTTGAATTTCAATTTTTATTTCTTCTTTTACCTAGTCTTTCTTAAGGAGGGTATTGTTCAGTTTCCACGTATTACTCTTCCTGTTGATCTTCTTCCTATTGTTGATTTCTAATTTGATAGCATTATGATCTGAGAAGATGCTATGCAGTATTTCAGTGTTTTTAAATTTGTTAAGGTTTTATGGCTTAACATATGGTCTATCACAGAAAATGTTCCATGTGCACTGGAAAAGAATGTATATTGTGCCGTTGCTGTGTGAAGTGCTCTGTAGATGTCTATAAGGTCAAGTTGGT
>NW_006922037.1:2130266-2134575 GCF_000298275.1 Orycteropus afer afer
TTGAAGATACCTAAATATAATTCTTTTGAATTCCTTATCAGAGAGTTCCCATGCTGCTTCTTCCTCAGGGATGTATTCTGGGTCTTTATCCTGCTCCCCTGTTTCTACCCTTTATCTTTCTTCTTTGTGTGGACTGTGATGGTCTGTTGTCTCTGAGACATCGTGGTGTTGTTGTATTTAGATCTCTGTTAACTGTTTGTGAAAGGCAGCCAATGGTGAATCCGGCTTCTCTTGGTGGTTGTTTATCGTTGGCTCATTGGTGGAGAAGGAAGTGGTGGCTCTCACTCAGTAAATGAAGCTGCAGAAGGTGTGAGTGTAAGTTGTATCATATGGGGGCTGTTGCTGTCTTCCACTCAGTTAGACAAAAATAACAATTGAATAACCATCCAGAAAATATAAGTAAATGGATAAAAAAATACACTGTGTAATCACACAGCAGCAGTAACCTAAAAAAGAAAAAAGGGAAAAAGAAGAAAAGAAAACCTACAATATCTGGGGACAGGGCAATAAGAGAAAAAGATAGAGAAGGAAAGTAAAGAAGAAAAAAAAATGGAAAAAATGTAAAAAGAAAAACAATGAAAGGGGTTAACCATGACAAAGGAAAAAAAAATTGCACCCAGAAACAGGGAGAATAAAAAAAGCTGAAAACTAGTACCTGGGAAGGGAAGAATAAAGAATAATAGTAAAAAGGACAAAAGTAATAATAATAGTAGTAGTTTTAAAACAGACAAAACTAAAAAACAGAAAAAAGAAAAAAAAAAAAAAAATTGGGGGAGGGTAGGGCAGGGCATCCAGGCTCAATCCCACCACACTAACTGGGATGGAGTTCCTGCCAGCCCAGAAAATGAGTGGGAGTGAGGGATGGCCGCACCTCCGTTCACCAAGAGGGTATGGGGTATAAGAGTAACAAAGGGAATGTCACACCTTCCCAGTTGTCCGTGTCCGGAATGCCCTTGGATTCCTGGCAAGTGGAGCCTGTTCTTAAGTCCCTGAAATCTGGGAGAACACTGTCACTTTAAGTATCTAAAATGGTCAAGCCACTTGTAAACATTCAAAATGGTGGCACTCTCCAAACAGACAAAAGTCCACAGCTCAGCCTGCCTTCCTCTTCACTTCTTTCCCTTTTATTCCCCAGTCACCAGAGAAGTCCTCTGTACAGGCCCTGGCTAGCAGGGCTGATTTTTAGGTTAATTCTTAGGTCCTACAGGAGCTCTGGTAGCATAGTGCCTAAGGCACTTGACTGCTAATCAGAAGGCTGGTGGTTCAAAACCACCAGCCACTCCTCAGAAAGAAGACGGGGCAATCTACTTCTGTAGTGATATTGCCTCAGAAACCCAAGAAGGTTTTGCTTTGAGTCAGGGCCGACTCGACGGCACATAACAACAACAACCACCACCACCACTCAGCAATATCCAAGCTGTCTGTGCCGTCAGGATCACTGCCAGATCACAGCTCCATATGTCTTTTTTGGTGTTTTCATGCAAATTCTTCTGCTAGTTGGAGTTTAGTCCACTTCTATATCCTTCCCTTCAAGGCTCATGGGTCAGGGTTATCTTTTGTATCTGTATTAATTGGTTCCCCTTTTCTTTGTTGAAGAGGGTCTGTGCCGTATTTCTGTCTATTACACCATCTCACTGGAACTCCTGCTCTGTCATTTCTAACTCTCAAACTGATCCTCTTGTTCCTAATCACAAAACTTCTAGGATACTTGCACTTATATGTCAAGTCACCACCTAAAACTTAATATATTAAAACAGAATTCTTCTTTAATTTTATGCTAATTTAGAAAATGAGAAACATTCTGTAAACTGTTGTGTGGATCAAGTGGTACACGAACCAGGTTTTGAGTGATGTACTAGATTTCAAATGATGTAAAGAAAAGGCTCTTGATGTAGAAAACAATTTCTTTATCTTAATAAAATTATTATGTTATATTATCAGTATCAAGGTCAAAACTGGTCACTAAGTCAATCTTCATTCACTTACTGAAAATGTACTATCCCTTTAATTATGTTTGATTCTGTAGAAGTTATCGAAGAAAGGTATACTATATAGTTTTTGCCCTTGAGAAGCTTATTAACTAGTAGGTGCAAGAGAACTAACAAATGTTAAACTTTAAGACAAAAATCTGTGTTTCCAAATTTAGCTACCTCTGACTCAAAGGGTAGGGGAATGTAGAATTACTTATCAAGAAATCAGAGGAGATAAATATGTATACATCAGGTATATACACACAGAGTATATTTATGCCATCTAAGTTTAAAGATTTTACTGTATTTTTTATTTAAAGTTCTATGTACATATACTACATGATATAAACTACAAATGCATAAAAATAATTATGACTTTATATTATTGTGCACATAATGTATAAAGCCACCACGAGTCTGTCAGTTTATCATACTGTGGTGGCTTGCCTGTTGCGATAAGGCTGGAGGCTATACCACCAGTATTTCAAATACCAGCAGGGTCACCCATGGTGAAGATTTCAGCAGAGCTTCCAGACTAAGACAGATTGAGAAGAAGGGAGGAGCCTTCCACTCCTGAAAGAATTGGCTAGTGGAAACTTTATGAATAGCAGTGAAATGTTGTCTGATGTATTACTGTAAAGCTTCATGAATAGCCATGAAACACTGCCTGACATAGTGCCAGAAGATAAGCCCATCAGGTCAGAAGGCACTCAAATTACAACTGAGGAAGAGCTGCCTCCTCAAAAGTAAGTTCGACATTAATGAAATGGATGGAGTAAAGCTTTTAGGACTTCAATTTGCATTTGTGGCATGACTCAAAATGGGAAGAAATAGCTGCAAATATCCATTAATAATTGGAATGCAGAATGTACAAAGTATGAATGTAGAAAATTTGTAAGTTGTCAAAAATGAAATGGAATGCATAAAGATCAACATCCTAGGCATCAGTGAACTGAAATGGACTGCTTTTGGCCATTATGAAATAGATAATCATAAGATCTACTATGCTAGGAATGACAAATTGAAAACGAATGGCATCGCATCCATTGTCACAAAGAATGTTTCAAGATCTACTTTGAAGTACAATGCTGTCAGTGATAGGATAATATCTATATGTCTACAGTTACTACTACTATTATCCAAATTTACACACCAACGACTGATGCCAAAGATGAGGAAATTGAAGGGTTTTACCAACTTTTGCAGTCTGAAATTGACCAAACATGCAATCTAGATGTACTGATTATTACTCATGATTGGAATGTGAAAGTTGGAAACAAAGAAGACTCATAGGTAGTTAGAAAATAAAGCCTTGGTGACAGAAATGACACTGGAGATCACATGATAGAGTTTTACAAGACCAATGAGTTATTCATTGCAAATACCTTCTTTCAACAACATAAACAGTGGCTATACACGTGTACCTCCCTAGATGGTAGACACAGAAATCACATCACCTACATCTGTGGATAAAGGCAATGGAGAAGCTCAATATCATGAGCCAAAACAAAGCCAAGAGCTGACTTCAGAACAAACCATCAATTGCTCATCGGGAAGTTCAAGCTGAAGCTGAAGAAAATTAAAACAAGTCCACGAGAACCAAAATATGGCCTTGATAATATCCCACCTGAATTTAGAGACCAACTGAAGAACTTATTTGACATAGTGCACACCAATGACTGAAGACCATATGAATTGTGGGATGATATCAAAACATCACACGTGAATAAAGTAAAAGGTCATTAAAAAGACAAGAAAGGAAGAAAAGACCAAAGTGAATGTCAGAAGAGACTGTAACTTGCCCCTGAATGGATTGTAGCTAAAGCAAATGGAAGAAGTGACATGATAAAAGAGTTGAACAGAAGATTTCAAAGAGTAGCTCAAGAAGACAAAGTCAATTATTATAATAAAATGTGCAAAGACCTGGAGTTAGAAAACCGAAGGGGAGAAATGTGTTGAACATTTCTCAAGCTGAAAGACCTGAAGAAAAATTCAAGTCTCAAGTTGCGATATTGAAAGATTCTGTGGGGAAGATATTGAGGGATATAGGATGTATCAAAAAAAGATGGAAGTAATACACAGAGTCCGGTACCAAAAAGAATTGGATGATGTTCAAAGTTTCAGGGAGTGGCATAAGATCAAGAACCAATGACAGTGAAGTCAGAAGGTAAAGCTGCAACTGAAGAATTTGGTGAAAAACAAGGCTCCAAGAATTGACAGAATACTCATTGAGATGTTTCAACAAACAGATATTGCGCTAGAGGCACTTATTCAACTATGCCAAGTGATTTGGAAGAGAGCTACCTGGCCAGCTGACTGGAAGAGATCCACATTTGTAC
>NW_006922037.1:2137305-2140832 GCF_000298275.1 Orycteropus afer afer
CTGTGGCAAGTAGTGACTGGGATCTTAAAAGCTTGCAAGCTGCTATCTAGATGCACCGATGGGTCTCTCCTCATCCAGAGCCAAGAAGAATGAAGAAAACCAAGAATTCATGGAAACAATTAGTCCTAGCAACTGGTACACCATCCGATCTGCAGTGTATACAACTATGAGACCAGAAGAACTAGATGATGCCCAGCCACTACTGTCAACCACTTGGAAGGTCTTTGTAGGAGATCCTGGACAGATAGGGAGAACAATGTGGAACAAAACTCAAAATCGTTTGGGAGAAAAAAAAAAAAAAAAGCTGGGAACAGGTTTGGTGGCCCAATAGAGCCTGGTGGAACCACAGAGACTATGACCCCTAGCTGCATTTCAGGTCTGGAATTGAATGCACACCTGTGGCTTCCAGCCAAACAACCAACAGGCATATGAGTTGAACATCTACCTGAGATAGATACACTTCTTGGAGAGAACAAGCATGAGAGAAAGAAGGGCTGCTTATGCACAGGGAAACAACTCAGGGGGTAGGAGTGCATGGAGTGATGGACACCGCGAAGAGGTAACTATCAGGAGGAAGTGGGAGGGGAGATGTTGCATTGTGGTAAATTGTGGTCAATGTCATGAGACAAAGTGTATGTGAACTGCTTTATGGAAAGTGTATTTGCTCTGTGAATTTTCACCCAAATCACAATAAAAGAAAAAAATGCAGTTGCAGCAGTATATTTGACAGGGAACATCCAGAAATGGAAGCTGCATTTAGAAGAGGATGTGAAATTAGGGATATCACTGCTGATGTCAGATGGATCTTGGCTGAAAGCAAAGAAAATGAGAAAAATGTTTACTTGTGTTTTATTGACTATGCAAAAGCATTTGACTATGTGGATCACAACAAATCATATATAACATTGCAAAGAATGGGAATTCCAGAGCACTTAATTGTGCTCATGAGGAACCTGCAAATACACCAGGAGGCTTTTGTTCAAAAAGAATAAGGAGATACTGCATGGTTTAAAATCAAGAAGGATGTGCATCAGGGTTGTATCCTTTTACCGTATTTATTCAATCTGTATGCTGAGCAAATAATCCGAGCAGGTGGACTATATGAAAAAGAACACAGCATCAGGATTGGAGGAGGACTCATTAATAACCCGTGATAGCAGACAATACAACCTTGCTTGCTGAGAATGAAGGTGACTTGAAGCACTTACTGATGAAGATTAAAGACTACAGTCTGCAGTATGGATTACACCTGAACATAAAGTAAACGAAAATCCTCACAACTGGACCAATAAGCAGGATCACAATAAATGGAAAAAAGACAGTATGTCAAAGATTTCTTATTACTTGGCTCCACATCAACACCCATGGAAGCAGCAGTCAAGAAATCAGATGTCTTATTAAACTGGGAAAATCTGCTGCAAAAGACCTCTTTAAAGTGCTGGAGACCAAAGATCTCTCTTTGAAGACTAAGTTGTGCCTAACCCAAGGCAAGGTATTTTCAATTGCCTCATATGTATGTGAAAGCTGGACAATGAACAAGGAAGACTGAAGGAGAGTGAATGCTTTTGAGTTATGGTGTTGGCAAAGAATACTCAAAGTACCAGGGATTGCCAGGAGAACTAACAAATCTGTCCTGGAAGAAGTGCAGCCGGAATGTTCCTTGGAAGATAGAATGGCCAGACTTCATCTCACCTACTTTGATCATGTTGTCAGAAGGGACCACTCCCTGGAGAAGGTTATCATGCTTGGTAAAGTGGAGGGTCAGCGACAAAGGGGAAGACCTTCAATGAGATGGATTGACACAGTGGCTACAATGATGTGCTCAAGTATAACAAATATGGTGAGGATGGCGCAGGACTGGGCAGTGTTTCATTTTGTTGTGTGCAGGGTCACTATGAGTCAGAGCTGACTCAATGACACCTACCAACAACAACAATGTAGAAAGAATTTCAGAATTGTATAGAAATAGGATTCCTGCATGCTACTGAAGTTAAGTTGGTATCAATTCAAACTGGATTGTTATAATGTTAGGATGTTAAATGTAATCCTGATGAAAACCACAAAGAAAATATCTTAAAAATTTATACAAAAGGATATGCTAAGAGAATCTAAAGGGTTGACTATTTAAAAAAAACAAAAAAAAAAACAAAAAAAAAAACCTCAAACACTAAAGAAAGCAATATGGGAGGAAATCTGAAAAAACCACAAGAGATGACAGCCAAAGAAAACTATGCCAAAACCTATCATAATTAAACTTTTGAAAACTAAAAACAAAAAACTTGAGAAGAGCCAGAGACAAATGATGCTTCACTTAAAAAGGCATGCCAACATAAATGACAGTTTATTTCTCATTTGAAACCATGGCAGCCAAAAGGAAGTGATATGACATTTTTTAAGTATTGGGGGCGGGGGAAGAACCACCAACCACAAATTCAATATCCTTCAGGGATGAAGAAAACCAAACACATTCTTAAACAGGAAAACTAAGAGTATTTGTCGCTACCCTAAAGAATGACTAAATTAAGTTGTTCTAAACAGAAAGGATAATAGACTGCGGCTTCAAACTTCAGAAAGAAAAGAACATTAGAATGTATAAAAATAGGGATTAATAAATAGACTATCCTACTTCCTATGAGTTTCTTAAATCATATTTCATGGCTGAAGCAAAATTTATAACCCTTTTTGATACAGTTCTCAATGTATGTAGAAGAAATACATAAGATAATTATATTTGGAAGGTTGGTCAGTTAGGAGACCAAATAAAGAAGTAAATTTCTATACTTCACTGGAAGAGGTAAAAATGTCAATACCAGTCATACATGTATATGATAATATCTAGAGTCAACAACCCCACTCTCAGCTTTTGACAGAATTACTAGACACAAAATCAGCAAGAATGTGAAAAATCTGAACACAATCATACAACAGTATCTAACTCACACATAAAGAACACTCTACATTAAGCACAGTAGAATATAGTTTTCTCAAGCACTCATGGAACATTCACCAAGATAGACCATATTGGAGGCCATAAAACAAATTTCAAAGAAGTTAAAACAAGTGAAACCATACAGAGTATGTTCTCTGACATAGAATCAAACTTAAATCAGTAACAGAAACACAACAAGACAATCTCTATATACTTGAAAATTGAATAATATACTTTTATGGAATTCATGGGTCAAAGAAGTTGTCTTGGGAAATTTTAAAAATACATAGAACTGAATGAAAAGAAAATACAACACACTAAAACAGGCAGAATCCAGATAAAGCAGTGCTGATAAAGCATTGGTGAAAGAGATATTTATAGCAGTAAATGCTTTCACTAAAAATAAGGAGTCTGAAAGAAGAAGCTAAGTTCTTACCTCAAGGAACTAGAAAGCACAAAAGGAAAATCAACTCAATGCAAGCAGAGGAAAAAAAAAAAGAATCAAAAGAAATCAACACAATTGGAAAGACAAAAAGAATAGAGAAAATCAATTAAACAAAATCTGCATCTTCAAAAAATCAGTAATATTGATAAACCT
>NW_006922037.1:2141217-2141730 GCF_000298275.1 Orycteropus afer afer
ATCCTACTTCCGTAGTGATACTGCCTCGGAAACCCAAGGAGGGGTCGCTATGAGTCGGGGCCAACTTGATGGCAAATAACAACAACAACAACAACCCACAATGTAATAGCTCTCTTTCCACTTCCTCTCTATAGTTAACTCTTCCCTGTGTTCTTTCCTGTGCATTCCTAGCCCCGCTCCCCTCAGCTGTTTCCCTGTGCAAATACTGCGCTTCTGTTCTCTCATGATTGATTGCTGTTAGGAGTCTATCTACCTGATGTAAATATTTACCCTGTATGACTGACTGTTGTTTGGCTGGAAGCTACGGGAGTGAGTTCAATTCCAGACCTGAAGGGTAATTAGGAGCCACAGTTTCAGAGGTCTCACCAGGCTCTATCAAACCAGTAAAACTGGTCTTTTTTTTTTTTTTTTTAATGATATCAAGTTTTGTTCCACATTGTTCTCCCTCTTTATCAAGGATCTCCTAGATAGATCCCCTTCCAAGTGGATGACAATGGTAGCTGGGCACCATCT
>NW_006922037.1:2141830-2148133 GCF_000298275.1 Orycteropus afer afer
AGTTTTGTTCCACATTGTTCTCCCACTCTATTCAGGATCTCCTGCAATGATCCCTTTTCAAGATGTTGATAGTGGTAGCCAGGCATGATCTAGTTCTTCCTGGTCTCATGGTCAAATAGGCTGAGGATGACATGGTCTAATGGTCCCTTGGACTAATTGTTTCCATGTCTTTTGTTTTGTTTTTTTCATTCGTCTTTGCTCTGGATGAGAAGAGACCCATTGCTGCATACAGATGACCACTTCGAGCTTTTAAGACCCTAGTCACTACTCACCAACTAGGATGTGGAACAATGTTTTTATGTAGTATGTCATGCCAGTTGAGCTTGATGTTCCCTGCAATCATGGTCCCGAGCCCACAGGTCCAACTACTCACTCTCTCAGGGTGGTTGGCCAAAAAGTTACTGTAACTTTGCCCGTTGTTAGCACTATTATATATTTGGACATTCTTATAGTACATACAAATACGTTTGTAGAAATATCATCTGCCAACCTTATATACAGTCATGGGTATATTCCCTTTTACCTAAACATATCTCATCATTCAGCCTGTCTACCCATCTACTTACTCATAGACTGTCTGTTATCACTGACAATGCACTATTTTTTATGTTAAAAGGTTTATCTTTGTTGTCTGTACCTCTTGTGTACCTCTCTGTCTTTCTTAATGCCATCATGTTGATCACTCACTTTTGGTATTCTGCCCTTCCCTTCACCCAAATCAATACTTGTCTCTACCTATCCAGCAGTGTTCCCCCCTCCCCTCCCCTCTCTGGAAACCAACAAAGAAAGTTTCCCTCCATATATAAACTCTTCCTTGACTTTTTACAATAGTGAACTAATACAATATTTGTCCTTCTGTGACTGACTTACTTCACTCAGCATAATGTCCTCCAACTTCACCCACATTATACACACCATATAACATTTCACAGATTGTACACTGTTCATTAGTGTTGCATAATATTCCATTGTGTGGATGTACCACAGTTTGTTTATCAATTCTTCTGTTGATGGGCACTTAGGTTGTTTCCATCTCTTTGCTATCATGAATAGTGCCATGATGAACATGGTTGTGCATATATCTGTTCTTGTCTTGCCTCTCTGTCTTGCTGTACTTTGCCCTTAGTGCTGGGGTGAGATGGTATCTCATTGTTGTTCTGATTTGCATTTCTCTAATGGCAAATGATTGCAAATATTTCATGTGTTTGTTGGCTGCCTGAATATCTTCTTTGGTGAAGTGTCTATTCATGTATTCTGCCTATTTTTTAATTGGATTGTTAATCCTTTTGTTGTTGAGGTGTTGATAAATTTTACAGTTAATTCCTTTATCAGATATGTTATTGCTGAATGTTTTCTCCCAGTCTGTAGGTTCACTTTTTACTCTTTAGGCAGTGTAATTACTGACAAGTATGAATTTGTTGATGTCATTTTGTTATGTGCTTTTCATGATGTTGCTGATTTCTTAGTTCCATATAATTTTCTGTGCTGAGCTCATTTTGTTTATGAATCATGTTATCACTACCTTCATTGGTATTGTTTTATTATTTGCTAAATATTTGTGCTCATCCTCTTTTTTATTTTGAAGTGAAGGTTTATCACTTTTCTTTGAGGTTACCCTGTCATTTATAATTTTCTTCCCAAATTTAGAACAGTCCCTTCTATCTTGCAGTTGTCTTGACTTTCCTACCATTCAGAAGTTCTATAACTATACAGTTTTTTCCCTCTTTTTGGTTTGTAGTTGTCCTCATTTGCCAGTTGATGTCTCTGGTTCCCTGTTTACAATCTTGTAGGCTTATTTTCTTTGGATACTTCCATAACTGGGTTGTTTTCTGGGTTAGGTCATCATGTGTGTTAATGGTCGGTTATTGTTTGCTGGTATTGGTTCTCTGTCCACAGGACTATCTTTAGCATCTCTTGTAAGGTTGGTCTGGTTTTAACAAATTCCCTTTATTTCTGCTTATCTGGAAATGTCCTAACTTCACTATCATATTCGAGGGACAATTTTGCTGGGTATATAATTCTTGGTTAGAAATGTTTCTCTTTCAGGGTTTTATATATATCATTCCATTGTCTTTTCACCTGCATGGTTTCTGCCAAGAAATACAAGCTTAGTCTTACTGATTGCCCCTTGTAGGTATGCTACTTTCCCATGCTGCTTTTGGGATTCTTTGTTTGTCTTTGGTTTTGGTGAGTTTGAGAACAATCTGTCTTGGTGATTTTATTTTGGGGCCTATCCTGTTCAGGGTTTGTTGGACTTGTTGAATGGATACATTCTCATCTTTCATCATACCAGGAAAATTCTCTTCCAACAAATCTTCAATAATTTTATCCATGGTTTTATTTGTCTCTTCCTGTTATGGAAATCCAGTTACACATAGGTTATTCTTTTTGATGGTGTGGTGGTTAAGTTTGTGTGTCAAGTTAGCTGGGCCTGGTTGCGTGGCTGGGCAGCTGAATGTAGCATTCCCCACGGTGAAATTGGTAACTCCATAGTGGAAACTATTGGAGCAGCTGAGTAGCTGCTTTGGGTATGTGGTCTGCTTCATGTATGTAAGAAATAGCTTTGGGAATGGTCTCTAGCTTATGGCATGCTTGAACCCTGTACATGGTCATGTCATTGTTCAGCAGCCTGCCATGCTCTGCTGACCTCAGGACTTTCAGTGGACTGGAATTAATGGCCTGCCATGTGCTTTGGTAACATCAGGACTGTGCATTTTACTTGTGAACCTTGGGCTTGTCAATCTCAGCAGACAGCAGCTGTCTAAGTGAAGAAAAGCCTCTAAATTCAGTGGGCTGGGAGCAGGAAGCAGAGCTGAATCCCAAGGATGAGGGGCTTTCACCCAGCCCCTAGAGCCTGGCACTTTGTACTCAGACTTAAAGTCTCCAAACTATTAAGAGAATAAACTCCTGTTTTTTTTTAGCATCTCATTTGTGGTATCTTCTTTCAGAGTGGCACTAGGTAACCACAGATGGTATCCCACATGATCCTTAGGCATTCTTCATTTAGTTTTGATTATTTTTCTGATGGATCCCTTTCCAAAGAACTACTGAGGTATTTGTCTTCAATCTCACTAATTCTGTCTTCCACTGATTCGATGCTACTCCTTTATTCGTTCAATGTGTTATCTATTTCTGAAAATTTAGTATTAATTTTCTGGATTTCTATCTATAGGTTTTGTATCATTTCTAATTTTTCATTTATTTTGTCATTTTGTTCTTGTATTGTTTTTCAAAATTGTTCTAGGTGTTTTCTATCTTGTCAGTGATTTCCTTGATCTCTCAGTCCATTGAAGGTACCTAAATATAATTCTTTTGAATTCCTTATCAGGAATTCCAATGCTGCTGGATATGTTCTGGGGCTGTATCCCCGTCTCTTATTTCTACAGCTTTCTCTTGCTTCTTTGTGTGGGTTGTGATGCTCTGTTATCTCCAAGACACTGTGACATTTGTGTGTTTATATTTAATTGGTGATTACATGTCAGAGTGACTTGCCCATGATTTTTGTTTTCTTTGGATGTTATCCGTGTAAGCAGGGTAGTTTGCTCCTCTATTAGCTAGTTGGCAGCACTTACACACTCACCACCTGTCTCCTTTCCTTTTGTCATCCTCCCATATGTCCCTGCTATCCTTGGCAAATGGAGCTTATTCTTAGGTCCCTGGAATCCAAATGAGAATGCTGTCACTTTAAATATCCAGAATGGCCACGACTTATAAACACATTCAAATGGTTGTACCCTCAATCACTTTAAATATCTGAAATGGCCGCCACTTGTAAACATGCAAATTGCTGTGCCCTCAGTCACTTTAAATATCAAAAATGACTGCTGCTTGTGTTGGGAGTTGTGGTGGCGTAGGGAGCTCTGGTGGCATAGTGCCTAAGGCATTTGACTGCTAACCAAAAGACTGGTGATTCAAGCCCACCAGTCACTCCTCGGAAGGAAGGTTGGACAATCTACTTCCATAGTGATATCGTGTCAGAAGCCCAAGGAGGGGTCACTATGAGTCGGACCCAACTCAACAGCAGTGAGAGTTTGGTTTTGTAAACAATCAAAAAGGCCGCACCCTCTGGACAGCCAAAAGTCCACAGCTCAGGTTGTCTCCCTCGTTGCTGTTTCCCTTCATAGCATAGGCCACCAGTGCAGTCATCCCTGCAGCCCTTGGCAACCAGGGCTGATCTTTAGGTCAACTCTCAGGTCCTAATACCACTTGGAAATATTCAGGCTGTTGGTGCTGTCAGGGTAACTGACAGTCTGCAGCTCCGGCTGTTTCCATACTTACTGTTTTCATTCAGGTTTTTCCACTAGTTAGTGCCTAATCCACTTCTGTATACTTCCTTTCAAAGCTCAGGGCTCCAGGATTATCTTTTGTATCTCTGTCAATTAGTTTCTCTTTTCCTTGCTGAAGAGGGTCTGCGTAGTTTGTCTGCTATTCCACCATCTTATTGGAAGTCTCTCTTTGGGACTGAAGGAAACTTTCTTAACTTGGTATGTTATCCATCAAAATGTATAGTCAGCATCATACTTAAAGGTAAATCTTAGGTGGATCACCATTAAAGACAGCAATTGCCAAACCATTATAACTGTTTTATAAGTTCAAGTATTTTATCACATTTTTTGCCCTTCAATATTATTCATTATATATCAGATCACTTTCCATCTGCTGGAACAACATAATTTAGTGAAGATTGGTTGGTGGCAAACTCTCAGATTTTGGGTTCTGAAATCTTAGTTCTTTTGTCCTTAAGAGACATTTTCACTGGGTACAGAGTTTAGGCTGATACTTACTTGTTACAGCCAATTAACCATATTATTCCACTGTCTTATGTCTTCCTCTATCACTTTTGAGTAAATCATCTGCTGTTCTAACTTCTCTTGAAAGGTTCTCAGCCCTATTTTATATTCTTTTCTTCAAGAACTCTAATTAATGATAGCCTTTAGCATTGCATTCTTTATGATTCATACGACCTCTTCCATATCTTTTATTTGTCCCATTATGTTATAGATAACTTCTTATGATTTATCATCCAGTTAAGGAGCTCTGGTAGCTCTGTGTTTAAAGCGTTGGGCTGCTAAGCAAAAGGTTGGCAATTCAAACCCAAGAGCCACTCTGTGGGAGAAAGATGAGGCAGCTGCTTCTGTAAAGATTTACAGCCTTGGAAACCATATGGGGCAGTTCTATGCTGTCCTACGGGTCACTACAAGTGGGAATCAACTCACTGGTAATTTTTTTTTTAATCATCCAGTTAACTCATCCCCTCTTTAGTTGTATCTAGCTATATAGTTCAATGCATTTTTTATTTTAGTTACATTATTTCTTCACTTCTGAACGTTATAGTTTGTTTTTTCCAAATCTTCTAGGCCACTTTTTATAACTTCATGTCCTTTATAGGTTTCTAGTTTTATTTTGCATATCAGGTGTCAGCTTAAGTACAACTTTTTTCAAGATCTATTTCCTAAATCCTAGATAAATTTTTTAGTCTCAGCTATTTCACTTTCATTTTTCTAGGTTTGGATTTATTTCTTTTACAAAACATTAAATCTTTCCAATTTACAAACTATAAAACTATTTCATCAGAAAGATAGGAATACTTTTGCCTTCAAACTAATCAGAATAATATGGAAAGTAAGACAGCAATTATCTTAACACAGTTGGACACAAAGAGAGAGTTTTGCAGAAAAATTAGAAGTGTAAGTTAATAGCACAGAAGGGTTTCAATATAATGTTTTATACTTTTTGTGTGTGGTATTTTTATTTGATCTTCAGTATTTTTAAAGATTAGGAATTCATGGCTTAGAAAACATGTGACTTCCTTGAGGATTTATAACTAGTAAGTGATAAATGTGGGTATAAATCCTACTTTTCTGAGGGTTAATATTTCTAGGGTTACTAATTGATGGCTCAATAAAGTTTGAAGAATGGCTAAATAAAAGTGTTACAGAAAACTAAAAGGATTTCAGATAAATAAGTTGACTGGCCAGAATAGGTAATATCAGTGTTATAAACTACTAAGAGTTAACAGTTGAAGAGAGCTATTTATTGCAGGAAATCTTAAAGCATTATGGTAACTCAGACTAGACTAAGAATATGACTACTGGAAAACTCTACGGAATATTTTAGAGGAAGATATATAAAACCATAAACTGGATGAAAAGAGATAATTTCTTTTGTATTGGGTACATTTAAAAGCTACAGTACAAGACTAGAGAACAGGGAGTAAATATACAAGTACTTATATCGACAAATTCGTACTCTATTCAAACATATAAATGGGCAATTCAAATACAAAATACTAAATTTAAAAAA
>NW_006922037.1:2148608-2161026 GCF_000298275.1 Orycteropus afer afer
TCTCAGGTGTATAGCATTCTGATGCTGGGATTGGTTAGTGTGGCCACTCTGCTAGGCTCAAAAGGAGCACTCCTAGAGGCAGAAGGAATCTCTCACTGCCGTCTGAGAGAAGAGAGAGACACACACTGCTGAAAGAGAGATGCACACTGCTGAGAGAAAGACGTGAGAGATGTGCTGCTGGAAGAGAGACATCAAGAGACACATACTGCTGAAAGAGAGACTGAGAGAGACTGAGCATGTTTCTGAACTTGAATTGTAGCCTGTTGCTTCCCTAATAAACTCCATAATCTGTGCGTTCTGCATGGCTACTGCAGTAAATTACAGAACCCAGCAAAGAGGTACTGGTGCTACAGGAGAAATGGCTGGTGAAAGGGCTGGAGGGAGGGAGTATGTCTGGCCTTGCAGGAATAGCCCTTGGGCTACTGATGGTGACTCTGTCCTCCTCTTGTTAGAGAAGGTCATAAGATGTGACTTTCTTGTCCCTTTGGCAGTTGGTGTCAGGAGTGGGATTCATTACAGTAGCTCCAAACTCACAGAAGCATGGGACTTTGTAAAAGAAAGAAGGGGCCTGGGAAGTGAAATTTTGGATTATTAGGTGGTTACTTTGGTTGGTGTTACCTATTAAAGGAGATGATTGATCCAGAGGCTAGGGCTTTTGGTTACACCCAGCCAAAGGCCCAAGGCCATATACATAGAATGGGAAGATCATCAAGGTTAAGGGATGAAACTGCAATGTCTTAAAAAGGATTATGTTTTGGATTATGTATTTATCTGAATGTACTATGGATACTGCATGTTCTCTTATCTAGTGGTACACTGGAAATGATTATGAAGTATGGATAACGGAGAACGTGTAAGTCCACCTTTCACTGATACTTATTGGATATGTTAAAAGTAGAAATAGAATTTTCCCAGAAGAAACACAGGCTTTTCTTTCAAACCCTGTGTGTACATTATAAGGGCTTAGGGAGAAACCTGAGCCCCTCTCAGAACCTGTGTGAGGACATTTTCATTTGAAAAGACCCACCTAGAACTACTGAGAGAACAGAAGATCTGCATTTGAAGACAGGACTTACAGAGACAAAAAAAAAAAAAAAAAAAAAAAATGACTGTTTGGCTTTTTGAATTTCAAACAAGTGGTTAGGCTTTGGGTGTATCAAGGCAGGAAAGTTGTGGTCCATGAGAGAAACCCCTTCCAGGACTGGAAGTTAACTTTTAGCCAGAGAACTGTTGTTGTTGTTGTTATGTGCCGTCGAGTCGGCCCCGACTCATAGCGACCCCTCCTTGGGTTTCCGAGGCAGTATCACTACGGAAGTAGGATTGCCCAACCTTCCTTCCGAGGAGTGGCTGAGCCAGAGAATAGTAGGCTTGTATGCTGCTTGCTTGTGACCATCTGGGTTCACTTGAGTGGAAATGGGGGAAGCGCAGCAAAGAAGAAACAGGTTGAATTTGGTACTCTTTGACCTAAGCCACAGAGGCTGCGGATGAGAGGATGGGCTGGCTCATCTGAAGTGCAAGGAGTTGTGAGCCTATGGGCATTGAAACAGTCCCTGAGGACTGAGGATGCGAGAGGAGGTGCTAGTTGGTCTGAAGTTAAGGGAAGAGTGTGACTCCCATACTTGGTAGCTGGAACCCATGACCTAGCTGGGATGGCTAGGGCTGAGCTGACCAGAACCCGACCAAATGAAGAGGAAGATGCTTGACATTAAGCTGGTGTTAAGTTCTGCAATTTGGTGGCTTGTGCTGGGCTGGACTTGTTCATGGATGCAGATGCCCGAAGTTTCCAAGTAGAACAGAAGATTCTCCAGAGAGAAAGGACCATGCTTGGAGAAGAGCATGTCTCCTCAGAGTACTGGTTTGATAGGGATGGGAAAATTAGAAATTGGCTATTTAAAATGGGGGAAGATAAAAGCATGAAGTGGCTGGCTTACACACTTTCATGGTGTGGTTATTCTTAAACTGATGGTGAAGGGGATGTTAGTTTTTCAAGTATAGGAGGGATAATGGCTAGAAAACCCAGGGGGTGGACTGCAGTGTAGTAAATTACATAGTGTGGCTTTTCCAGCCATAATTCTTTGTAAACTCCGAGGTGGAATTTGCCTTGAGCAGCTGAGTAGCTCCAGATTGTTAAAAGTTATCCATCTGGGGTATTTCGGTTGGGAGCAGCACAAAGAAATTTTCTGGGAAGTTCGGTGTCACTCAGGTGTATAGAATTCTGATGTTGGATTGTTTAGTTTGCCCACTCTGCCAAACTCACTACCTTGTGCCCTGGTGAAATTTAGAAACCTGAGATCTGAGGAAAGGTAATGGCTATGGTCTATTTGTGATAATTCTGTTATTGTGAATGCCAATAATGGCTTATTCTAACTGTGGGTAATAATTATTCTCCATGATTAATCCTTAATCTTCAATGAGTAATTCCTCAATCATGGAAGTCTTTTTTGTCTTAACCAAACTCACTACCTTCAAGTCAGATCCGACTCACAGCGACAGATATAATCTCAATGAAAAACAACAACATGAAGAAAAAAATATTTAGAGGGAAAATGAATTGCAAGAACATTGGAATGCCATAACTATATACACTTGTATGATTTTTCTTAGCTCTTTCAGTAACTTATTTAGAAAAAGAAGGAAGTAGTAGCTAAAACTTCATGTAGAAATTTATAGGCTAAAATATACCCTCTCTTCTTTACCTGAGTATATTTTCAATATTTTGTTTGATTCTGGATGCCACAATTTACAGGCAATGCAGATGAAGATTTGGAAACATGATATATAAAGATGTTAAGACTGGCAATTTGACAGACTATATATATATAATTTTAAATGTATTGCTGGGCATATAAGAAAAGGAAATGCTCATGTTCTAGAGTCCTCATGGTGACTGAAAGCAGTGAGTATGTGACTAAAAGTGTGGTAGCACTCCAGGCTGGGGTCATCAGGGTCCACGGGATTAGGACTGACAGAAGCAGAAAACAAAATTTTGACTTTGGGTCAAAGAGGCTATGAATGGAGGATTCTTTGAAGTGTTGAAAGCAGTTAAAGGGTGGACTAAAAAAACTTGCCCACTGGCCTTGCTTCTGTATGTATTTAGTTTTAAGTTCCTATTTGCTTGAGAATCTTGTGGGCTTAAAATTGAAGACACTTTCTCCAGAGTGAATCTCTACTCATCTGTGCCAGGAGCCAGGGCAACTAGTAGGACAACTCTATCCCTTCAACAGCGTCCTTGATTAACACTAAATCTCTGGCTCAGCTTCCCAGTGTTGCTTACCTAAGGTTATTATCCAACTCACAGATTGTGGTACTGCTTGTAGCATGTACTCTATGGGTATCTCTGTTCCTTCTGTTGCTTACTGCTTATTGATCCTAGCTTATAGTTTGTTCTTCATTGGCTGGGATAGGGGTGATACATTCTTAAAGATTTCCTTTACTTTCTGGAAACTCAGCAATTTATTAAAAGTTATGTTTAATCACGATTTAATTGTGTAAATAATCTGGTTAATATCTTTCAAACATATGTATATATAAATATGAATCTATAACTATATAACACAGATACTTTTCATACTAGTGATCTCATGATAGCCATTGTTATGTAGTTCATCCTGGACATATTTCTATATATTCTAGGAATAAATACACATAATATATCATAATAAATTAATTACTGCTGAACATTTAGGTTGTTTCCAAATTGTTATAGTAAGCAACACTTTGTAAATATTCTTGTCATGAATCTCTAAGACCCCATCTGATTATTATTATTATTTTTTTAGATAATGACATTCTAAACATTAAACTACTAGGTCAAAGTGTATATATATGTGTGTGTGTGTGTATGTGTATGTGTACTTTGCACTCCAGGTTATGTTAACTATATACAGAGAGAGAGTTAACATTTTAAAGAAAATTCCTAAATTATCTCACTAAAAATTTTAGCAATTACTTTCCTATCAAAAGAATGGGTGATCTCCACCTACAAACTAATCAATGTTAGGCATTATTTGTCTTTTTACTCTTTCTAGTCTAACTACAATTCATTATTAATTTTATTTGCATTTTTCAAGCACAATAACTGAGTTACTTTTTATTGAATTTATGAAAATAGTCTGTCTATTCTTTTAAAAACTGTCTACTAATTTCTTATGTATATTTTCTACTGGATTTTCATTGCTGTCTTCTTAATTTGTAAGGGTATCATTCTTTCAAACATTTTGAAAACCCTGTATTAGAACTTTGGTTACTTATTACATGTTTTTAATGTGCTTCATGATGACAAACCTTGAGGAAATGAGGATAAATTTAATTTTTCTAAACACACAGGGTCTCCATGAATCAGAATTGACTCAATAGCAACTAACAACAAAACATAGACAAACTTCATTGAAAACAGTGTGACAGAGTGAATTATGTATGTGCATAGAAATAAATTATAATATTTTTTTTAAAAGAGAAATGACAGTGTTAGTGGAGTAAGAGTTAAGTATCCTCAGTAACTAGTTTAGAAGATGGAAATAATAATATGTTTATAAAATTGACCTAATTTCTTCATTCATGATTTGAATGGTATTCAAGCTAACCAATGTTGAAAGTCTCCTTGAAGACTGAGCTAGGACCAAAGCTAAACAAGAACCCTAATAAATTCTATCCCAGTGTCACCCATTTTTTATTTAAAATAAATTTTACTAGTTGATCATCTCATTTATTTAAGTGTTTACTATCCATCTCTACTTAAAGAGAATGCTAACAACATGAGGATGGAAATATTCTCTGCTGAGGTTCACTGCTCTAATCCCCAGGGCTAAATGAGGACCTACATATGGTAAGTAAAAAAAAAAAAGAAAGAAAAGAAAAGTCGAGTAAGTAGTCAATAAATATTGACATTTGAACAAATACCATTGAAAACAACATATCCATGGTGAAATATGTTCCAGTTCCAAATAATGTATGTAAAAATTAACTTTTAGAACACTTTCCATTTTTCACTTAATTTCAACAAGTACAGGGCAACTTTTGGGGAAAATTTTTGGTGCAGTGGTTAAAGCCCTTGCCTGCTAACTGAAAAAGCAGTGGTCCTAACCTGCCAGCTGTTCCATAGGAACAAGTTGTGGCAGTATGCTTCTTTACAGACTTTCCCTAAAAGTCCACAAATTTTCTTTATAGAAAGTCTTCTATAAAGACTCTCTCTAAAAGAACCACCAACCTTCTGGTTAGCAGCCAAATGCCTTACCCTCACGCCACCAAAGCTCCTTAGAGGTTGCCAAAATACTGAAATTTGCATTAACTAATAATTATTAATGTATTCTAAATTCAAAAGCTATAAAGACATGCCTTTAGGACAACAATAGTAACATTTTTTAAATAACTCTAAATAGATTTTAAAGTAATCAGAATAATTCTATCATAAACAGGCATTAAAAAAAAAACTAACTTCTTTATAATTTTCAATATATTCCCTTCTTAAAATATCAAAGAGACCAATCAAAACCAAAAACCAAACCCACTGCCATCAAGTCAATTCTGATCCACAGTGCCATGCAGGGCAGAGCAGAACTGTCCCATAGGAATTCCAAGGCTGTACTCTTTATAGAAACAGACTGCCCATCTTTTTCCTACTGAGCAGCTGTTGGGTTCCAACAGCCAACCTTTTGGTTAGCAGCTGTGCATTTAACTGCAACACCACCAAAGCTTAACAAATTCTGAGATTGGGTAAATGGCAAAATTTCTCAGGAAATGAGCATCTGGAATCTTGAAGCCTTTTATCTAAGTTATACGTACAATGCAAGAGTCCACAGGGATTATACTAAAACACTGACTAAAGAAAATTTGTCTTCTGTACAATATGGGTGGTTATTTTGAGATGCCAAATGTGTAACTTTATCAGTAGATAATTCTAAATTTAGTTAACTACATTGGTAATTTTTCTGTATGTATAGAATATACAGCAGAAATCTTATTCCAGTTAATCACTAGTTTTACTTGAGTTCACAGCCATTTTTCAAATGGATATTTTCTAAATTTTTTATTATTTTCATTTCCAGGCATACTTTCTTTAATATAAGATATTCCTCTACCTTTTTACCACCTTAGGGGGGTGGGGGTAGCTTCCCATATAGTCTTCAAGGAGGAAAGCATCTCAAAGCAACTCATTTAATCATCTATACCATAGTCTCTTTAAAATGTGCTGAACCCTGCAGTGATTAAAGTGTTCTTTATATCTCTTTAATTTTCTCTTGACAAGAAGACAAGTTCTCTGCTGAAAATGTGGATTTCCCACTGGATGCCACCTGTATGACACCTCAGGACTACAGACTTATATCAATAGATGCAGAAAAGGCATTTGATAAAATCCACCACCATTCCTGATCAAAACTCTCAGCAAAATAGGAGTAGAAGGGAAATTTCTCAACATAATAAAGGGCATATATGCAAAACCAACAGCTAACATTATTCTCAATGAAGAGAGATTAAAACCATTAATTACCCTTGAACCAGCCAAGGATGCCCTCTATTATCACTTCCATTCAATATTGTATTGGAAGTCCTAGCCAGGGCAATAAAGCAAGAAATGAAAATAAAAGGTATCCAAACAGGTGTGGAGGAAGTAAAACTATTGCTATTTGGAATGATATGATCCTATACATAGAAAACCCAACAAGAGTCTCAGCAAGAAAACTACTGGAACTAATGGAAAGATTTGGCATAGTGGCAGGATACAACATCAACATACAAAAATCAGTTGGATTCTTCTGTACCAGCAAAGAGATCTCTAAAAAAGAAATAAGGAAATCAATGCCATTGACAATAGCTACCAAAAAGATAAGATAAAATACTTGGGAATAAATTCACCAGGAACACAAAAGACCTATACAAAGAAAATGAAAAAAACACTACATAAATGGAAGAACATACCTTGCTCATGGATAGGAAGATTGAACATTGTGAAAATGTCAGTACTACCCAAAGCAATCTACACATTCAACAAAATCCTGATCCAGATTCCATCAGCATTCTTTAAGGACATGGAAAAACCAATCACTAATTTTATATGGAAAGAAAAGAGACCTTGGAAAGCAAAGCACTATTGAAGAAGAACATAGTAGGAGTTCTCTCACTCTGAGATCTCAAAACCTACTACAATAGCCACAGTAGTCGAACAGTCTGATACTGGTATAACAACACACACATACACCAATGGAACAGAATAGATCCATCCAACTATGGTCAACTCATCTTTGACAAAAGGCTGAATCCATTCAATGGGGGAATACATAGTCTCTCTAACAAAGAGTACTGGCAAAACTGGATATTCAGTTACACAAAATGAAACAAGATCCATACCTCATACCATACATAAAAGCTAACTCCAGAGGGATCAAAGATTAAATGTGAAACCTAAAAATATAAAATTCATCAAAGAAAAAATAGGGGAGAACTTTGGGGCCCTAATTTATGGCATGAATAGACTATCAAGAATAATCCAAAATGCAAAAACAGTAGAAGAGAAACTAGATGATTGAGAACTTCTAAAACTTCAATTCTTATGTGCATCAGAAGCCTTCTCCAAGAGAGTAAAATGAGAACCTACAGATTGGGGGAAAATATTTGGCAATGACCTATCTGACAAGGGACTTATCTCTACAATTTACAGAAAACTCCAGCACCTCAACATCAAAAACACAATCAAATTAAAAGATGGGCAGAAGACATGAACAGACACTTTTACCAAAGAAGATATCCAGGCTCCAGGCAGCCAATAAACACATGAAGAAATGTTCATGATCATTAGCCCTTTGTTGTTGTTGTTGTTATGTGCCGTCTAGTAGGACCCGACTCATAGTGACCCCTCCTTGGATTTCCGAGACAATATCACTACGGAAGTAGATTGCCCCATCTTCCTTCCGAGGAGTGGCTGATGGGTTTGAACCACCAGCCTTCTGGTTAGCAGTCAAGTGCCTTAGGTACTATGCTACCAGAGCTCCCATTGGCCTTTAGACAGATGCAAATCAAAACAACAAGATAGCATCTCACTCTAGCACTAACAGCAAAGTTCAACAAGACAGAAAATAATAAAGGCTGGCGAGGATTTGGAGAGACTGGGTACACTACTGGTAGGACTGTAAAATGATACAACCACTGTGGAAATCGGTATGGTGATTCCTTAAAAAGTTAGAAATAGATGTACTATTTGATCCAGTAATTCCACTACTAAGTATATATCCTAAAGAAGTGAGAGGCAGGATACTACCAGATACATGCAATCCATGTTCACTGCAGCACTATTCACAACAGCAAAGAGATAGGAACAACCTAAGTGCCCATCAATGGAGGAAAGGATAACCAAACTGTGGTACATAAACACAATGACGACCATGCAACTCTAAAGAATAATGCAGAATCTGTGAAACACTGCATAATGTGGATGAACTTGGAGAACATTATGCTGAGTGAAATCATACTCAATCACAGAAGAACTAATATTTTATGAGTCCACCATTATAAAAAAAATTATACCAAGTCAAGGAAAGTTTCATATATAGAAGTAAAGTGTGTTGGTTAACACAGATTGGAGAGGAAGGGAAGGAAAATTGCTAAATAGGATTTAAAAAATTATATATATATATATATATATATATATATATGTAAGATTATTAGTGGTCATTAGTGGTTAGCAGGGGTACAGGTAAGAGGGAAAGGGAAAGCAGAAGCTTTTGTTTGCAGGACATGGAGGTTATGTTAACAACAGTGGAATATTTGGGGGAGATGAATAGAAAAAAGACTACAGATGTAGCTCAAAGATACTGCAAATACTGCGATTAAGTGAGTTACTTGAATTTTTTGGTTTCCCAGTTCATATACAAGTTACATATACTAACTACACTGTAAGTCAACGTTCAATAGAATTATGAAAAAGTTGGAAATATTGTTAAGAATTGCCAGCGACAAAAAGTGAGCACATGCTGTTAGAAAATGGCACCCACAGATTCACTGAGCACAGGGTTGCCACAAACCTTAGATTTGTGAAAAATATATTATCTGTGAAGAGCAATAAAACAAGGTTTGCCTACTTGGTTGTAAGAAAGGAAAACAAAATTGGTTGTTAAGAGGGAAAAAGAAATGCATGCCTTATGCAGATTTTCAGTAAAATCCCAGTTCTACCATTTGACTCTTTCTTTTCTCATGTCTGCAATTTAAAGGAACTCCCTTAACATACTGCCTAAGACACTTGACTACTAACCAGAAGGCTGGCGGTTCAAACCCATCAGCCACTCCTCGGAAGGAAGGTTGGTCATCTACTTCTGTAATGATACTGCCTCGGAAACCCAAGGAGGGGTCGCTATGAGTCGCGTCTGACTTGACGGCCCGTAACAATAACAACAAAGCAAAGGACTACACCACTATTTCCAACCTTTAGTGAAGAAAATTCCTATTCTAAAAAGGATGGCAAAAATGCCTTTTGTAACCATTGTGACCTTCTTATACAATATGACAATACTAAGTTATTTTATTTTACCCTTCATTAGTCAAGGAAAGCCAACAGTCTAGCATATAATTTAAAAGAAAACTGAAGAGGGTTCAAATGCTTTTTATATAATAGGGTTGAGAGAATAGGGTTGAGAAATATTTCTCTTTCTTTTTTTAAGAAAAAGTCCTTTCCCTTTGTTTAGTCATTTCCATAAAAAAGTTAGGAACACATAAGTTTATAATAAGGAGCTCTGGTTGCACAGTGCCTAAGGTAGTTGATTGCTAAGCAGAAGGCTGGCAGTTCAAACCCTTCAGCTGCTCTACAGAAGGAAGATGGGGCAATCTACCTCCAACAAGATTTACCACCTGGGAAACCCAATGGGGATCACTATGAGGCAGAATCAACTTGATTGCAGTAAGTTTATAGTTTATAATACCAAGGAGTGATATAAAACAATATATTTAATTACAAAACGTATGAAAGAAGGAAAGGAGGGAGAAATAAAGAGGAAAAGAAAGAAAGGACTATTTTAAAATTAGGAAAGAAAAGAAAAGCAAGTATCAGCCAGTAAAATAAGTATGGGTTCATCACATCATTTCAGGAATTCTGCTTCTCATCCAGTGGCTGGACACGCAGCTCAGTTGCATGTGCTCACCCTCTCCCAAATTTCTAAGGCTCTCTATCCCTGTGAAATCCTCAAACTCCCAGTTTATGTTTGGAACTTGAGTTAGGTGTGGGTATAAGGCTACTCTGAGAAAGAAGCTACAATGCAGTTCATACTTTGTTGTTGTTGTTGTTGTTATGTGCCGTCGAGTCAGCCCTGACTCATAGCGACCCCTCCTTGGGTTTCCGAGGCAGTATCACTACGGAAGTAGGATTGCCCAACCTTCCTTCCGAGGAGTGGCTGGTGGGTTTGAACCGCCAGCCTTCTGGTGAGCAGTCAAGTGTCTTAGCCACTATGCTACCAGAGCTCCCGCAGTTCATACTAGTGTAACATTAACCCTTTATACTTAACATTTCTAAGTACTGTGTGGGTCAAAGTACTAGATATTAGAAGTAGAGAATGTAAGTGTAATTTGAAATTATGTGTGAAAATGATTTAAAACTCATTTTCTGATATGAAAATAATTTTTCTGTTTAAAAAAAATTTTCCAATGGATTATACCTTCTATAAGAACATACCCCAAAGAATGTAAATTTAAGGAGTAAGAAATGCTATGTTTTTCATTTGCTTTAAGATTAAATTATGATAACCAGGGCTAAGGTATAATGTGGCAAAAAAAAAAAAAACCTGTTGCAGGATCAACTGAACTGAGTAAAAGAATCATAGATAGGTTATTGGAAAACAATAAGGTATTTGTTAAAATCTTTACATTTTAAACTATATCTGCAAAGAAGCACTGGAGAAATTACTAGTTTAATAATATAATTTATAGTCTAAATAGTTTCAGAGATGAGCAAATGGGTGAGCTAACTGCCATTTATGGCACCTGCTTCTAAAAACTAAGATAAAACACTTAATAAAGAACTCACAGAAATATTAAGAAGAGAAAAACTAAGAGAGAAAGTAAAGACAGTAAAAATCTTTTTTGATTTGGAGTTCCCTCCCTCATGCAGGTTGCCCTAAAAATGTCTTTACTAAAGTCTAGTAGTTATGCAAATTACATTAGTTAGCAATCACTTGGAATTTTTTTTAAAAAAATTCATAGGCATGTTTGAATAACACAAATATAAACTAAACAACACATGTAAAACAAATTATTCAGTTTTGTAACATCGTCTATTATAATTTATCTGTAAAGCTCTCTTTACCTTTATTGTTTGCCGGCTTGTCTGAAGTTTTTGATCAGATATTTGCTGTTGATGAAGGAGCTTTGCGTTGATTTCTTTATACTCTTTAACTGACAAATCAGCGGTTTTTCTGGCATTCTGAAGTACACTATTTTGTTGTTGCAAAGATATAATCCGTTCTCGTAATAAAATAATATTGCTACATGGTTTCTGGGCAGTTATACTTTTCCACTTTTGTCTGTTAACTATATAAAATAATATGCATAATATTTAAAAAATCATATAAAATTTAAAAACACATTATTAATTTCTTAATGTAGTCTTACCTCGGTTAGGAAGTGTTGTATGTGAACTCTTTTGCGTATTACCATTCTTCTTTTGGAAAGTTGGTTTTTTGGCATTCTTGTAATGAAAAGAATCCTAAATTTAAAAGTTTCATAAAAACTGATTATTCAATAATTACTCCAAGTGAACCAACATAATAATCTCTCTTTATTTAAAATATATTTATTTATGCAGAATTTAAAAAACACCTCAAAACTCACAAACCTAATTTATGCACAGAAGTTGGCCTAGTAGGTATGAAACAATATCAACCCTTAGCCTAGGGACAGTTTAAAACAAAATATAAGTAAATATGATAACAGCAGAAAAAATAAAATATGAATACTTAGTAACTAATTATCTGTGAATCCAGGTCCCTGTCTCAAATATGCTTTCTGCTGTATGTAGACCTATACATCCCTTTTGACAAATGAAATTAAAATAACATATGATGATAATGAAGTAACTTTCCTGAAAGCTATATATTTTCCTCATGCATCCCAGTAAAACAAAAAAAAGTAATGTTGAATTTTGTTCCTAAATGTTCTACCACTTATAAAAAGCAAAATTTCCCAAAGCAAAATTTTAAATAAGCATGTATCAAAAATATAAATTCTAGCAATAAACAAGGTTCTTGTTTAAAAATTTGTCTGACATTCTAAAGGGAAACCTTTGATCAGAGAAAATAGCAAATAACAACCAACCATTAATACACAAGATAACATAACCCAGAAACCACAGCAACGGACATATCCAAAGTAAAATGAGCTTACAAGATTGTAAACAGGGAACCAGAAATAGCAATTGGCAAGTGAAGACAACTACAAACAAAAA
>NW_006922037.1:2162903-2169160 GCF_000298275.1 Orycteropus afer afer
TTGTCTGAAACACATATGTTCAATCTAGAAAATGATCTTATTATAAAAGAGCTTTTTCCAAATAACCCAATGTCAGAGCAATTATAGTAAAAATGAAAGGAAAAAGTGATTTAAAGTAGTGTTACTTTGATGATAAGCCACAAATTTTATGTTGATGGATACATAAATTATACTATTATACACGAAACATGGCTCTAATGTAACAAGGAGCTCTGGTAGTATAGTGGTTAAGGCATATGGCTGGTAAACAAAAGGCTGGTGGTTTAAACCTACCAAGTGTTCCATGGGAGAAAGATGAGGCAGTCTGCTTTTGTAAAGATTTACACCTTGGAAATCCCATGGGGGCAGTTCTGCTTTGCCTTAAAGGGTTGCCATGAATTGGAATTGACTTGATGGCAATGTTTTTTTTGTTTTTTTCTTTCTCCCTAATGTAATAAGGTTGGGCAATCCTACATCCGTAGTGATTCTGCCTCGGAAACCCAAGGAGGGGTCGCTATGAGTCGTGGCCGACTCGACAGCACATAACAACAACAACAACAACAAATGTAATAAGAGTGGTTTATTAACAAGTGGATAAACTCTTACCTAAGTGAAGGTTTTCTTTTAGTTTCTGAAATTAAAAATCCTAACAATCTTTCATTTCTCAAAGTACTTTTGTAATGCCTAATTTGAACTAGTCTGCAGAACTAGCAAATAAGACACATAGGGAAAAAAAGAAATGTTTCATTGCTTCAGTAAGATTCAATTAGTATTTAAGTGTCAAACATGTATTAAACATGCACCAGGCACTATAAAATGATCCAAATAGAACTACCAATTGAATTACCAATATTAGTCACCAGACTTGGTGTCAGATTAACTGGACCTGAAATAAAACAGAACTGGGCTAATATTGTCGGCTGCATTATTGACTAGAAATTCTGAAAAATCCTCATGCCATCATCTGTTCAACATTTACTTTCTAACCTCCAACAATGTACATGTTGTGAGCTGTTGTGGAGTCAGCCCCCAATTCATGGTAACCCCATGCACACAGAAGGGAATGCTGCCCAATCAGTCCTGTACCATCCCCATGATCAGTTGCTATTATGGTTTCAATTGTGTCCTGCAAAAATATGTGTCAACTTGGCTAGGCCATGATTCTCAGTATTAGGTAATTATGTTCCATTTTGTGATGTGATCTCATTATCTTATGTATTGTAAATCCTAACCTCTATGATGTTAATAAGGCAGGATTTGAGGAAGTTAATGTTAATGAGGGAGCTCCATTCTATAAGAATTAGGTTGTATCCTGAGTCAATCTCTTTTGAGATAATGAAAGAGATTAAACAAGAGAGCAAAGTAACCTCATTATCACAAGAAAGAAAAGGCAAGAGCAATTGCTCCCTTGGGACCTGAAATCCCTGTGTGGTAGACCCAAAAGATTGATGCCAAGACACATGGAGATCTCCAAGGAATGCTGAGCCCAGAGATATGTAAAGGAGAAAAGACCTTCCCTATGAAAAAGACAGCATTCCCTATAGCTTGGGTCTTGAATTTGTAGTTCTAGCCTCCTAAGCTGTAAGAGTAAATTTGTTAAAGCCATTCCCTTGTATTTCTGATACAGTAGCAGTAGGCAACTAAGACAGTTGCAGATACAACCACTGTGATCCATAGGCTTTTCACTGCTGATTTTAGGAAGTAGATTACAAAATCTTTCTTCCTAGTCCATTTTAGGCTGGAAGCTCTGCTGAAACCTGTTCAACCCCATGGCAACACACAAGCCTCCAGTGACAGATGGGTAGTGGCTGTGTGTGAGGTTCACTGGTTGGGAACTGAATCAGAGTTACCCACATGAAAGGCAAGAATGCACCAAACTATGCTCTAGACCCAAAGTGCTTTATAATGTACTCCTTATTACATGAATGGAGCTAAAAGAGTTAGTTTTATTTACACACTCATAAAGCTATACCTAAATAACTGTAACTAAAGAAAATTATCAACCAAATAATATGTGGCAAAACAGAGATTTCCATTAAAACTATTTTTTAATCAATTAATCAACAGACATGTACTATATAATTCTTGGTCTAAATGTTAAACTTTTTTTTCAAATTTAGTTTATAAAGAATCCTATTATTTAAAAGATATTCTTGATTTTTTTTTTAACAATAAATCAAAGTATACTTTCCTCAAATTTTCACTTATTTATAGTGAGTTGACAAACTTTTTAGTAACATGATAAATTACCAGTAAGAATAATTGAACAAATTGCATTGGAATAACAATTTTTCTTATTATTAAATATATTGAAGAGTTAGGTAGAAAGCAATAGCTTAAAAGTTTTAGACTAAATAATTTTATCATGAAAAGCATACCATAAAAACAGATGTTTCTTCCCCTTGTGTATTTCTTCCCTTTGTGTAACAGTAATGAGCTTGTTGCCACTTTTTCTTTTTGATGAGATTAAACACTTTAAGATTTATATTTACTTGTATATCTCTTTCTATTTTAATTTGTGTGGAAAATTATAACAAATTGGTACTTGAAAGTTACTAAAATGTGAATAATCTCACTCTTTACATTTCAACAGGGCTTAATTTAAAGGATTCAAATTAAATCACTGGCAATTTTTATTAAGTTGTAAAGCAGAAGATAAAAAATATAGATAACAATTAAACAAAACTGTATCATATACCTTTGATGTCTTCCCATTTGTATTTGAATATATTTGTATTATTTCTTTCCCTTGTGTTTCATTGTCTTCTGCTTGATCACTTTGTTTCTGGTCTCTTCCTTCTTCTGTAGGACTTATTTTCTGGGATGTTTCTACAATAATTGTTCCCAAATTTTTAGAGGTATGTGCTTCAGTATCACTACTTTAGTAAAAAAAGGGAGGACATAAAACCCAAGTAGTTGAATATACTCTTTTAAGTTCAAGACAAATAATATTATAGCACATACTGTAGTTAAATCTCCAAATTTAATTTGGGCATTTACTGGTTCTCAACAGTAAGAAGAAAATTTAGTCTAAATATATTTTCCAAAATTACAGAATCCCATCAATAGACAAAATAGGTTATTTAATATCAAATGCCCAGTAACATCACTGTGAGAGTACTCCCACCGAAGGTCAACTCAGGAAGTACGTGCCCCAACATTTCGAAGTTTGGAGCACTCACTACTTCCTGACACAGGCCAAAAAGTTCTAACATTTCTAACAAAAAGTATTCCCTTAAGTTATGTGGGACAAAATATGAATCTCTGAGGCCTTGAGACCCATTGATTTCAGCTCCATCCCTTGTGGCCATTTACTATTCAGTAAAATACTTGTTAAACAACTATATGCCAGGCACTGTTCTGGGCACTAGGTATAAGGTAGTGAGTGAATAAAACCAAACTCACTGCCACTGAGTCAATTCCAACCCACAGCAACCCCCACTGGGTTTCCAAGGTGATCAATCTTTATGGAAGTAGACTGCCCCATCTTCCTTCCAAAGAGCCACTGGTGGGCTTGAACTTCTAGCCTTTTGGTTAGCAGTCAAATACCTTTTTCACTGCCCCATCAGACCTCCTTGCAAGTCAATAAAGGGGATACAAATTCCTGCCATCATGTAGATTTCATTCTAATGGTAAAGGGAGATAGGTAATAATAAAAAAGAGGTAAAATATATAGTGTGTTAATAGAGGGCGCTCTCGTGGGTAGTGCCTAAGGCATCTGACTGCTAACCAGAAGGCTGGCAGTTCAAACCCACCAGCCACTCCTTGGTAGGAAGGTTGGGCAATCTACTTCCATAGTGATACTGCCTCAGAAGCCCAACGGAGGGGTCAATATGAGTTGGATCAGACTCGAGGAAAAACTAAAGCAAGGAAGGAGTGTGAATACATTCAACAGCAATGGGTTTTTTGGGGAACATATAAGTCAGTCCAATTCCTCTTCCAAATAAATAATCTTTCAACTATTTGAACATAAATAAATCTGCCTCAAGACTTCGCTAAAAAAAGAATCCCTAGATTTTTTCAATGTCCCAATATGTAAGTTTTTAAGATGTTTCACCATCCTAGTAACACTTGCTCCAGCCTGTCTTAGATTGTTAAGTGCAGAATTAAATTTCATATCCCAAGTGTACTATGGCAAATACTTAGTAGAACTCCCAGCTGACACAGACTAAAACTGTTACCTTTTCTGGTATGTACATTGTACTGCAGACCCATACATAATTTAATTAACCTCCTAAAATATTTGTTTATACACATTGCAAAGTCATATTACTTCTCCCATTTTATAGTTCAATAATTGGCATTTTATAGCCAAACGAAAAGTAGTTTTTTGTAAAACTGTCTTCCCAGTATATTTAGGTTTTTGGGGCTTTTAATTTTGTTTTCTAAAGTATTTGCCCTGCCTTTCAACATCATGTTATCTACAAATCTGATAAACATACTCAGTTGAAAGTCAGATGTACTACATTTAGTGTAATCATATTAAAAAAAGTAATAGGTTAGTCTGATGGGAATTTCCCTTGAAGAACCTATGCTGGCCTTGAGAAATGACTCCTTCCCTTAATAAACGTTTACAAAGTGTTGCTTTATAATGCCCTAGAATTTTATTTAAATATTGATTTTAACATCACCAACTATACCATCAAAGGATAAATGGATACCCAAAGTGTGGTATATACATATAATGAAATATTATTCATCAATAAAGAGAAATGAAATTCTAGTACATGCTATGGCACTGGTGAATGTTGAAAACAGTATTCTCAGTGAAACCTAAACCAGAAAATAAAAAAATATTTTATGCTCTTCTCATGGAAACAGTAGTCAAGAAATCAAATGACATATGGCTTTGGACAAACCTGCAGCAAAAGACCTCTAACAAAGTGTTAAAAAGCAAAGATGTCACTTGGAAGATTAAGATGTACCTGAATCAAGCCATTGTCTTTCAATACTCTCATATGCATGTGAAAGCTAGACAATGAATAAGGAAGACCTGCAGAAGAACTGATGCATTTAAACTGTAGTACTGGGGAAGAATAATGAATATACCTTGGACTGCCAAAATAATGAACAACTCTGTCCTGGAAGAAGTACAGCCAGAATGCTCCTTCGAAGTAAAAATGGCCAGACTTTCTCTCTTGTACTTTGGTCATAATATAAGAGGGACCAGTCTTTGGAAAAAGATATTATGTGTGGTATGTAGAGGGTCAGTGGAAAAAGGGAAGACTCTCAACAAGATGGATTGACACAATGGCTGCAACAATGGACTCAAGCGTAGCAATGACTGTGAGGATAGTATAGGACCAGACAGTGTTTCATTCTGTTGTACACAGAGTCACTATGAGTGGAAACCAACTCAACGACACCTAACAACAACATATGATCTGATTTATATAAAATATCTAGAATAGGCAAATGCATAGAGATAAAAGTTTACTTGTGGTTACCAGGGACTAAGTGCAGGAGGGAATGGGAATTACTGCTGAATGTTTCTATTTGGGGTATGTAAGTTTCTATTTAGGGTATAGTCAAACTGTTGGAAATGAATAGTGATAATGGTAGCACAGTATGATCAATGTAATTAATGCCACATATTTGAACAATTAAAAATCATTAAAATGGAAATATTTTTCTTATATATATATTTATCAAAATTACATTGAATAAATAAATAAAATCACCGCTGAAAAGTTATCCCGAGAGTTCCGTAAGATGGTGGAATGGGCACGAAAACTACAAATACCCTCTACAACAAAGAAAAGGGGAAGCAATTAACACAGACACAGAACATAATCCTGGAGCCCTGAGCTTTGAAAGGAAAGATACAGAAGTGGACTAAACTCCAACTAGAAGCAGCAGCAGCATGAAAACACCAAAAAAGGAGACACATGGAGCTGCAGTCTGTCAGTGAAACTGACAGCAGGGACAGCTTGGAATTAGCCAAGTGGTGTTAGGACCTAAGAATTAACATAAAAATTGGCCCTGCTAGCCAGTGGCTGTATAGTGGAGTTCAATGGTGGCTGGTGAATGAAAGGTGAAGCAGCAAAGAAGGAGAGCGGATGAGCTTTGGAATTTTGGCTGTATGGAGAGCTCACCATTTTAATGTTTCCAAGTAGTCTGCCCATTTTGGATATTTAAAGCAAAAGCACTCTCTCAGATTCCAGGGACCTGTGGTGGTTATATTTGTGTGTCAACTTGGCTGGGCCTGGTTGAGTGGCTGGACAGCTGGTGGTAGTTATTCCCCATGATGAGACTGGCAATCAACTCCATGGTGGGAT
>NW_006922037.1:2169352-2170331 GCF_000298275.1 Orycteropus afer afer
AATGGCCTGTCATGTGGTTTGGTAACATCGGGACTGTGCCTTTTTACTTGTCAACGTGGGGGCTTCTCAGCCTCAGCAGCCAGCAGCTGTCTGAGCGAAGAAATGCTTCTAGCTCCAGTGAGCCAGGAGTAGGAGGCAGAGCTGGACCCCATGGTTGAGGTGCTTTCACCCAGCCTCTACAGCCTGTCAATTTGAACTTGGAATTAAAGCCTCCAAATTGTAAGAATAAACTTCTCTTTGTTTAAGCCATCCCATCTGTGGTATACTCTTGTCAGATCAGTACTTCAGAACAGGACCTAAGAACAGGCTCCACTTGCCGGTGACTGCAAAGACATTCCAAACAAGAACAACTGGAAAGTTAACCCAGATCTAAAGAAAATAACGTCACAAAGTCTCACAATAGACCATCACTATCCACACAAAGAAGCAAGATAAAGTGGCAGAAACAAGGGAGAAGGATACAGACCCAGAATATATCCCGGAGGAAGCAGCACAGTTGGAACTCTCTGAAAAGAATTCAAAAGAATTTTATGTAGGTATCTTCAAAGGAATGGCAGACAGATCAAGGATGTTGTTTTTATGCGCCGTGGAGTTAGACCTAACTCATAGTGGCCCTCCTTGTGTTTCCAAGGTGGTATCACTACAGAAGTAGATTGCCAAACCTTCCTTCCAAGGAGTGGCTGGTGGGTTTGAACCGCCAGCCTTCTGGTTAGCAGTCAAGTGCCCTAGGCACTAGGCTACCAGAGCTCCTGAAAGATCAAGGAAGGCACTGACAAAATTAAGGAAAACATAGACAAAATCCTAGAACAATTTCAAAAGAAAACATAAGAACAAAATGACAAAATAAATGAAAAATTAGAAATAATACAAAATCTACAGATAGAAACCCAGAGGACTAACATTAAATTTTCAGAAATAGATAACACTTTGAAAGGGCAAAGGAGTCGAATTGATGAAATGGAAGACAGAATTAATGAGA
>NW_006922037.1:2173909-2186416 GCF_000298275.1 Orycteropus afer afer
AGTTTTATCCCCTTTCTCCTGCTTTTCTGGCCTGGTACTCTGGGCGTCCCTGCGTTGTCTCTCCTCACCTGTAACCCTTAGGAAAATGGCTCACACACTTATAGAAGCTGGCAAATCCCAAGTTCTTGGATCAAATGTCAAGCTGGAGGCTTTTCCTGACTCACACAGCAGCAGTGGAGAAGCTGGCAAGTCCCAAATTCTTGGATCAAATGTCAAGCTGGATGCTTTTCCCGACTCATGCAGCTGCAGGGGCTGACGAGCTCAAGTTTGGCAGGCAGTATACTGGCTGTTGACTCTGACTCTGATGAATCCAAGATCTCCAGGCTGAATGGTAGATTTTTCACTCACAGACAGTTGCAGGCAGCACAACCAAGAATTATTTACCCAGAAAAACTGTCCCTCATTATGATGGTGAAATTAGGAGATTTCCAAATAAGAAGCTATTAAGAGAATTTGTGAAAATCAGACCAACCTTACAAAAAATACTAAAGGGAGTCCTTTGAACAGAGAATAATAATAGCAAACTACAATTGACCATTAATACACAACATGACATATGCCAGAAACCAATACAGCTATGGAAGTATCCAAAGTAAAATAAGCTTACAAGATTGTAACCAAGGAACCAGAGACATCAACTGGCAAATAAGGACAATTAAAAACCAAAAACAGGGAAAAAATAGTGTAGTTACAGAACTTCTAAATGATGAGGAACTTCTAAATGATAAGGAGATAGAATGGCCTGTTCAAAACTGTGGGAGAAAATTAAAAATCACAGGGTAACCACAAGGAAAAAGGATAAAATTTCACACCGAAATAAAAAAGAGAACAAGCACAAATATTTAACAAATACTAAAACAACAGCAACAAATTAAATTATAACATGAGTCATAAACATAAAGCGCTCAACCCAGAAAATTATATGGAACAAAGAAACAAGGAATACCATGAAAAACAACTAACAAAATGACAGCAACCAACTCCTACTTGTCGATAC
Source organism: Orycteropus afer afer (assembly GCF_000298275.1). Classification (NCBI taxonomy): domain Eukaryota; kingdom Metazoa; phylum Chordata; class Mammalia; order Tubulidentata; family Orycteropodidae; genus Orycteropus; species Orycteropus afer. Next base: position 2,174,907 of record NW_006922037.1, read on the forward strand.
TTACACTGAATGTCAATGGATTAAATGCACCACTCAAGAGACAAAGAGCTGCAGACTGGATAAGAACACAAAACCCATCAACATGTTGTCTACAAGAGACACACCTTAGAAACAAGGAAAAAAATAGACTAAAAATCAAAGGTTGGATAAAGATATATCAAGCAAATGGTAACAAAAAAAGAGCAGGACTGGCAATATTAATTTCTGAACAAATTGACTTTAAGACAAAAACCACCATAAAAGACAAGATAGGACATTATATAATAATTAAAGTATCAATTGAACATGAAGATATAATTATAATAAATATCTATGGACCCAATGAAAGAGCCCCAAAATACATAAATCAGACTTTAAGAGAATTGACTCTACAGTCATAGCAGGAGCCTTTAATACACCACTTTCAATGAAAGAACAACTGGAAAGAAACTCAACAAAGATGCAGAAGAGCTAAACAATACAATCCACCAATTTGACCTTACAAATTGACCCAACAGCAGCACAATATACATTCTTTTCCAGTGCACATGGAACATTCTACATGACAGACTATTTGTTAGGCTGTAAAGCAAGCCTTAGTAAATTTAAAAACATCGAAATACTGCAAAGCATCTTCTCAGATCACAATGCTATCAACTTAGAATTTGACAATACGAAGATCAACAGAAAAAGAGCAAACACATGGAAAATGAACAACACTGTCCTTAAGAATGACTAGGTAATAGAATAAATAAAAAATAAATTAAAAAAACTCCTTGAATCAAACAAGAATGAAAACACAACATATCAAACTCTTTGGGAAACAGCTAGAGCAGTAATCAGAGATAAATTTAAAGCAATAAATGCACATTATCAAAAAAGAAGAAAGAGCCAAAATCAACATTTTAAACTAACATCTCCAACAATTAGGAAAACAACAGCAAAAAAGCCTTTGTCACCAGAAGAAAGGAAATAATAAAGATTCAAGCAGAAATCAATGAAACAGAAAATAGAAGGAAAATAGAAAAAACCAACAAGACTAGAAGCTGGGTTTTTTAAAAGATCAATAAAATTGACAAACCACTGGCAAATTTAACAAAGAAAAACAAGGAGAGAATACAAATAACACAAAAAGAAACGAAATGGGTAACATCACTATAGAACCAATGGAAATAAAAAGGATCATATCAGGATATTATAAAGAACTGTATTTCAACAAATTTGAAAATCTGGAAGAAATGGACAACTTTCTAGAAACACACCACTTACCTAAACTAACACAGACTGAGGTGGAAAAGTTGAACAGACCCAGAACGAAAGAAGCAATTGCACAGGTCATAAAAAAATTACCAACAAAAAATAACCCTGGCCCAGGTGTTTCCACTGGAGAATTCTACCAAACATTCAGAGAGCTGACCTACTCATCAAACACCAATCCTACTCAAACTACTCCACAACACAGAAAAGGATGGAATCCTCCCAAATTCATTTTATGAAGCAAGCATAACCTTGATAACGAAACCAGGCAAAGATATCACTCCAAAGGAAAACTACAGAGCAATATCCCTCATGAATATAGACACAAAAATCTTCAAGAAAATACTAACCAACAGACTCCAAGAACATATAAAAAAAAATAATACAGTATGACCAACTGGGATTCATCTCAGCTATGCAAGGATGGTTCAACATTAGAAAAACAATCAACTACCACATAAATAAAACAAAGGATAAGAACTACATGATCATATCAGTCAATTCAGAAAAGGCACTTGATAAAATCCAACACCCATTCCTGATCAAAACTCTCAGCAAAATAGGAACAGAAGGGACATTCCTCAACATAATTAAGGGCATATATGTAAAACCAACAGCGAACACTATTCTCAACGGAGAGAGACTGAAACCATTCCCCTTGTAAATAGGAACCAGACAAGGATGCCCACCAGCACACTTCTACTCAACACTGTATTGGAAATCCTAGCCTGGGCAATAAGGCAAAAAAGGGAAATCAAAGGCTTACAGATTGGTAAGGAAGAAGTCAAACTATCCCTATTTGCTGATGATACGATCTTATACATAGAAAACCCAAGAGACTCAGTAAACTATCTACTGGAACTAATTAAGAGATTTAGCATTGTGGCAGGATACAAGATCAACATCCAAAAACCAGTTGGATTCTTCTACACCAGCAAAGACATTGCTGAAAAGGAAATAAGGAAATCAATAACATTTACAATAGCTACCAAAAAATGAAATACCTGGGAATAAATCTTACCAGGGACACAAAAGACCTGTACAAAGAAAACTATAAAAAACGACTTCAAGAAACCATAAGAGATCTACATAAATGGAAGAATATACCATGCTTATGGATAGGAAGATTGAACACTGTGAAAATGTCATTTCTACCAAAAGCAATCTATACATCCAATGCAATCCCAATCCAGAACCCATCAACATTCTTTAAGGATACGGAAAAACTGATCACTAATTTTATATGGAAAGGAAAGACACCTCAGATAAGCTAAGCACTACTGAAGAAGAACAACAAAGTATGAGGTCTCACACTCCCAGATCTCAAAACCTACTACACAGCCAGAAGTCAAAACTGCCTGGTATTGGTACAAAGACAGACAGACAAATAGACCAATGGAATAGAATTGAGAACCCAGAAATAGATCCATCAACCTATGGTTGGCTGATCTTTGACAAAGGGCTGAAACTGATTAAATGGGGAAGAGACTGTTTAACAAATGGTGCTGGCAAAACTGGATATCTATTTGCAGAAAAATGAAACAAGATCTGTACCTCACACCACACACAAAAACTAACTCTAGATGTACCAAACACTTAAATGTGAAACCTAAAACTTTACAGTTCCTCAAGGAAAAACTAGGGGCAAATTTAGGGGCCCTAATATATGGCATAAATAGACTCAAGCATAACCCAAAATGCATAAACAGCAGAAGAGAAACTAGATGAATGGGACCTTCTGAAAATTAAATTTTTATGTGCTTCCAAAGACTTCTCCAAAAGAGTCAAAAGAGAACCTACCAACTGGGAAAAAATATTTGGCAATGCACATCTGACAAGTGACTTATCTCTAGAATTTATAGAAAACTCCAACATCTCAACAACAAAAAGACAAAAAATTAAATTAAAAAATGGGCAGAAGACATGAACAGACACTTCACCAAAGAGGATATTCAGGTGGCCAACAAACATATGAAGAAATGCACACGATCATTAGCCATTAGAGAGATACAAATCAAAACCATCTGGCCTATTAGAAAAGTTCAACAAGACAGAAAATAACAAATGCTGGCAAGGATGCAGAGAGATTGGGACTCTCATACACTGCTGGTGGAACTGCAAAATGACACAACCACTGTGGAAAGGAATATGGCAATTCCTTAAAAAGTTGGAATTAGAAATACCATCTGACCCAGTCATTCCATTACTAGGCATCTATCCTAAGAAGGGAGCTCTGGTGATGTAGTGCCTAAGGCATTTGACTGTTAACCAGAGGCTGGCAGTTCAAACCCACCAGCCACTTCTCAGAAGAAGGTTGGGCAATCTATTTCCGTAATGTTACCACCTCAGATACCCAAGGAGGGGACATTATGAGTGGGTCCGCAGTGGTTGAGTTTTTGCATTATTCTAAAGAAGGGAGAGCCAGGACAAGAACAGATATATGCACACCCATGTTCACTGCAGCACTATTTACAACAGCAAAAAAATATAAACTACCTAGGTGCCCAAAAACAGAAGAATGGATAACCAAACCATGGTACATACACACAATGGAATACTCTGCAACCCTAAAGAATAAAGTAGAATCAGCAAAACACCACATAAGTGGATGAACTTAGAGGACATTATGCTGAGTGAAATAAGTCAATCACAGAAGAACAAATATTGTATTAGTCCATTATTGTGGGGGGGGGTCAGTGAGAGGTTTGTATGTGGAGGAAGATTTTCTTTGTTGGTTGCCAGGAGCAGGAGGGGAGGAGAGGAAACATTGTTAGGTAGAGACGGATGTTGTATTGGGTGGGGAGAAGAGCGGTGTACCAGATGTGAGTGATTTGCATGGGGGCACTGGGGAGGAGAAAGATGTGGAGAGGTGCATGGGGGGTATGGGCAGCTAAGATGGACCCTTTTGCACATGCAGTGCTGCACTGTCCGTGAAGGCAGGCATTGATGTGCCGGTGGGTGGATGGGTGGGTGGGCTGAACTATTAGGTATCTGTGTGGGTGGGGGGGAGGCGGATTATGCCCATGGTCATGTGTGGGGTTGGCAGGCAGTGTTTCTACAGTGTATTTTTGTGTTCTGTAAGAATTCCCAGGTATATAGTGGAGCTGACGGGGGACAGGGTTGTGGTCGCTTCTTGGCCACAGCCAGCTACCTGGTGGGAGTGAGTGGTTGGACGTGTGGGCTCAGGACCATGGTAGCAGGGAACATCAGCAATTGGGATAACATGCTGCACAAAAACACTGTTCTGCATCTCACTTTGGCCAGTGGTGACTAGGATCTTGGAGGCTTGCAAGCAGCCCTTTGGATGTGCTGATGGGTATCTCCTCATTCAGAGCAAAGAAGAGTGAGGAAAAATAGGGATGCACGGAAACAACTGGTCCAGGTGACTGTTGCACCATACGATCGTTGGCCCAGAGGAACTGGGTGATGCCTGGCTGCCACTGTGGGCCACTTGGAGGGGGATCTGTGTAGGAGATCCTGGACAACTGGGAGAGTGATGTGGAATAAAACTCAAAATTAAAAAAAAAAAAGGGGGGGGGGACAAGTTTGCTGGTCTGATGGAGCCTGGTGGAACCATTGGGACTGTGGCGCCTAGCTGCCTTTCAGGTCCAGAGTTCAACCCCCTCCCGTGGCTTCCAGCCAAACGGGACAGGCATGTGGGCTGTGCATTTGCATTAGGTGGATACACTTCTAGGGGATAGGCATGGAGGAATAAAAGGGCTGTGTGTGTGTGCAGGGATACAACTGGGAGGGGGGAGCATAGGAGGGAGGGACACAGGGAGGAGGTACCTGTGGGGAGGAGGTGGGAGGTGAACTGTTGCATTATGGGAAGTTGGGATCGGTGTCATGGGAGAGGATGTGTGTGTGGGCTGCTGTGTCGAAGGTGAGTTTGCTCTGTGAAGTTTCACCCAGGATGTGATGGGAATTTAAAAGAAAACTCTCCTTCCTATTTTTAAATATTAGAACTTCATTTTCATGTTTCTCATATTCTTGCACCACTTAGGTTCTCCTTCAGAAATCAACAGCAATTGCTCAAATCCACAACCTATTCCAACAGTCTCAAATTCAAGTTATCTGGGTCAGAATACCAGAATCTGTCCTTACATATTCTATTATCATTGTTTATCTGTCTCTGCATTCTATTTATCTTTTCTGTTTGTCTAAAAATTTACACCATGACTTTTCTGTCAGTTTGTCACACTGTGGTGGTTTGCATCTTGCTGTGACTGGAAACTGTGACACAGATATTTCAAATACCATCAGAGTCACCCACGGTGGACAGGTTTCAGCAAGGCTTCCAGACTAACAAAGATCCAGGAAGAAGACCTGGAAATCTACTTTAAAAAAAAAAAAATTGACACCATTCAAAACCTTATGAACAGCAGAACACTGTCTCATATGGTACCAGAAGATGAGCCCCTCAGGTTGGAAGGCTCAAAATATGACTAGGGAAGAGTTGCATCCTCAAAATGGAGTTGACCTTAATAATGAGCATGGAATAGCTATCGGAACCCTCATTTGCTGATGTGCCACAACTCAAAAATGAAAAGAAATGGCTGCAAACGTCCATTATTAATTGGAAAGTGGAATGTACAAAGTATGAATCTAAGAAAATCAAAAGTGGTCAAATATGAAACAGAATGCATAAAGATCAATACTCTATGCATTAGGTGAGCCAAAATGGACTGGTACTGGACAACAGAATCAGACAATTGTATGGTCTAATATGGCAAGAAGGAGCTCTGGTAGCATAGTGCCTAAGGCACTTGACTGCTAACCAGAAGGCTGGCGGTTCAAACCCACCAGCCACTCCTCGGGAGGAAGGTTGGGCAATCCTACTTCCGTAGTGATACTGCCTCGGAAACCCAAGGAGGGATCGCTATGAGTCGGGGACAACTCGAAGGCAAATTAACAACAACAACAACAATATGGCAAGAATGACAGTTTGAAGAGGAATGGCATCGCATTCATCATCAAAATGAATTTTTCAAGATCTATACTAAAGCACAATACTCTCAGTGATAGGATAATATCCACACCCCTACAAGAAACACCAGTTAATATGACCAATATTCAAATTTATTTACCAACCACTAATGCTAAACATAAAAAAAACTGAAGATTTTTTTTTACCAACTTCTGCAATCTGAAATTGATCAAACACGCAATCAAGATCTACTGATAATTACTGGTGATTGTAATGTGAAAGATGGAAACAAACAAGGAGGATCAGTAGTTGGAAAATATGTCTTGCTGATAGAAATGACATCAGAGATTGCATGATAAAATTCTGCAAGACCAACGATGTTTTCATTGCAAATACCCTTTTTCAACATACAAATGACAACTAGATAAATATATCTAACTGGATGAATGGAAAGGAATCAAATCAGCTACATCTATGCAAAAAGAGGATGAAGAAGCTCAACAACATCAGTTAGACCAAGCCAAGGGGCTGAATGTGGAACAGACCAGCAAATTCTCATATGAAAGTTCAAGTTGGAGCTGAAGAAAGCCAAAGTACAACTTTGTGTATATCCTACCTAAACTTAAAGACTACCTTAAAAAAACAGATTTGACTCTGTAAACTTTCACCCAAATCACAATAAGATTTTTTTAAAAAAATAGATTTGAGGCACTGAAAACTAATGACCAAAGACCAGACGAATTGGTGGATGACATAAAAGGATATCACACATCAAGGAAGCAAAAGGTCATTAAAAAGACAAGACAGAAAAGACCAAAATGGGTGTTAGAAGAGACTATGAAACTTGCTCTTGAGTAGCTAATGGGAACAGAAGAAATGATGAAGTAAAAGAGGTGACCATATTTCAAAGGGAAGCTCAAAAAGACAAAATTAAGTATTACGGTGAAATGTATAAAGACCAAGAGTTAGGAAACTGAAAGAAAAAATACACATGGCATTACTCAAGCTGAAAGAACTGATGAAAAAAATGCAAACTTTGAGTTGCAATATTGAATTCTATTAGTAAAATATGAAATGACATAGGAAGCATCTAAAGATTAGATGGAAGTAATAATACACAGAGTCACTGTACCAAAATAAACTGGTCAATTTTCAACCATTTCAGAGGTAGCATGTAATTAAGAATCAAAGACATTGAAGGAAGAAATCCAAGCTGCACTGAAAGAATTTATGAAAAACAAGGCTTCAGGAATTGATGGAATACCAATTGAGATGCTTAAACTAATGGCCGCAACACTAGAAATGCTCACGCATCCATGCCAAGAAATTTGGAAGACAGGTACCTGGCTAACTGACTGGAAGAGATCTGTATTTCTGCCTATTCCAAAGAAAAATGATCAAACAGAATGCAGAAATTATCAAAAAATATCATTACTATCATCCACAAGTAAAGTATTACTGAAGATAATCCAAAAACAGCTGTAGCAGTACATTGACAGGAAAGTGCCAGAAATTCAAGTCAGATTCAAAAAAGGACGTGAAATGATGATAATCATTGCTGATATCAGATGGACCTTGGTGGAAATAAGAGTTATCAGGAAGATTTACCTGTTTTTTTTTTTTTTTTTTTTTTTTTATATCAACTATGCAAAGGCATTTGACTGTGTGGACCTTAAAAAATTATGGATAACATTGCAAAGAATGGGAATTCTAGAACACATAATTGTACTCACGGGGAACATGTTCAAATACTAAGAACAAGGGAATAGTACATGGTTTAAAATAGGAAAATCGCATGTCAAGGTTCTATCCTTTCATCATATATATTCAATCTGTATGCTGAGCAAATAATCTGAGAAGATGGAAGCTGGATTATATGAAGAAGCACATGACATTGGGATTGGAGAAAGACTCTTTAACACCTATGATATGCAAATGGAGTAACTTTGAAAGTGAAGAGGACTTGAAGCACTTACTAATGAAGATTAAAGACTACAGCCTTTATTATGGATTACACCTCAACATAATGAAAACAAAAATTCTCATAAGTGGACCAATAAACAACATCATGATCAACAGAGAAAATACTAAAGTTTCCAAGGATTTCATTTTATTTGGATCCAAAATCAATGCCCATAGAAGCAGTAGTCAAGAAATTAAATGATGTATTCCATTGAGCAAATATGATGAAAGAAGACCTTTTTAAAGTATTTAAAAATAGCCAGGAATTCAGCCAGCAAGTTGGTGTTGCTGAAACACTGCACCGCAGGCATTCATGAAACAGGACAGCAGCAATTTACCTGATGCAAAAAAGAAACACTAGTTAAAAGATAAATAATATTCTTAGAACAAAAGACTGTGAGTGGGTTCTGGTAAGATAGCAGCATGGGAAGAAAGACTGCACCCTCTTCAACAAAGAAGAGGAGACCCAATTAACAAATACAGAAGATAATCCTGGATGCCTGAGCCTTGAAGGGAAGGATATAGAAGTGGACTAAACTCCAACTAGCAGAAGAATTTGCATGAAAACACCAAAAAAAGGAGACATACTGAGCTGCAGTCTGGCAGTAATCCTGACAGCACAGACAGCTTGGATATTCCCAAGTGGTGGTAGGACCTAAGAAGTAACCTAAAAATCAGCTCTGCTAGCCAGGGACTGAATGGAGGACTGCTCTGGTGGCATAGAGAGAGCAGACCGGGGGCCAATGGTGAGGGGCTGGGCTGCTAACTGAAAGTCTGGTGGTTTCTCTGTTGATCATGATGTTGTTTATCGGTCCACTTATGGGAAGCAGCGGAGAGGAAGCTGGGCTGAGATGCGGACTGTCAAGAGGGCGCAGCCATTTTGAATATTTATGAGTGGTTTAACCATTTTGGATATTTAAAGCAACAGTGTTCTCCCAGATTCCAAACAGTTAAGAACAGGAACCACTTGTCGGGTACCACAAGGACATTATAGACTCAGACACCTGGGAAGGTGCGACATTCTCCTTCTTACTATTAAATTCCACAACCTCTTGGTAAAGGTAAGTGCAGCCATCCCTCAGGCCCCACCCACCTTCTGGGCCAGCAGGAACTCCATCGAAGTCTCTGTGCTTGGACTGAGCCTGGGTGCTCTGCCTTACCCTGATTATTATTTTTTCTTTTTTCTGTTTTTTTTATTTGCTTGTTTTTGTCTGTTTTAAAACTACTATTATCATTATTACTTTTATCCTTTTTAATATTATTATTTATTCTTACCCTCCCAGGTTCTAGTTTTCAGGTTTTTCTTTTTTTCTTTCCTTGTTCCTGGTTGCAATTTTTTTTATTTTTCATTTCTTGTGGTTAACTCCATTCCTTATTTTTCTTTATGTGTTTTTCCCATTTTTTCTTCATTATTCTCCTTCTCTACCTTTTTTCTCTTATTGCCCTCTGCCCAGACATTGCTTTTTTTTTTTTTTTTTTTCTTTTTTGGTTACTGTTCCTGTGTGATTACACAGTCTGTGCTTTGTCCATTTACTTTTACTGTTTTGATGTTTTTTCAATTGTTATTTTTGTCTAGGTAAGTGGAAGAGAGCTACAGTCTCCACAGGACACAACTAAAACCACACCTCCTGCAGCTTCACTTAGTGACAGCCACTGTTTCATTCTCCACCAACAGGCCAGTGATAAACAACCACCAAGAAGAGCCTGACTCATCCCTGGCTGCTCTTTACAAACAGTTAACAGAGATCTAAATATAACAATGCCAGGATGTCTCAGAGAAAACAGACCATCACCTCCACACAAAAAAGCAAGATAAAGTAGTAGAAACAAGGGAGCAGGATACAGACCCAGAACACATCCCTGAGGAAGAAGCAGCATTGGAAATCTCTGATAAGGAATTCAAAAGAATTATATTTAGGTATCTTCAAAGGATTGAGAGACAGACCAAGGAAAACACAAACAAAACCCTAGAATAATGTTGGAAGAAAATAAAAGAAAAAAATGACAAAATAAATGAAAAATTATAAATGATTCTAAATCTACAGATGGAATCCCAGAAGATTAATAATAAATTGTCAGAATAAGAAAACACATTGTAAGGGCAAAGGAGTAAATTGATGCAATGGAAGACAGAATTAATGAAAGGGATCAATTAGAAGAAAGATCAAAACAAAATGAAAAAAGCCTAAGGTTCATGTGGGATACCATCAAAAGGAATTATTTATGTGTCACTGAATTCTAGCACAGGAAGAGAAAAATAAAATCACTGAGAAAATTGTTCAACATTTGCTGGAAGAGACCTTCCTGATATGATGAAAGATGAGAATATATCCATTCAGGAAGTCCAACGAACTCTAAACAGGAAAGACTCCAAAAGAAAGCACTAAGACATATCATCATTAAACTCATCAAAACCAAAGACAAAGAAAGAATCCTAAAAGCAGCATGGGAAAAACAAAAAGTTACTTACAAAGGACAACCAGTAAGAATAAGGTCTGATTTCTCAGCAGAAACCATGCAAGTGAAAAGGCAATGAGATGGTATATAAAAACTCTAAAAGAGAAAACTTTTCAACCAAGAATCATATGCCTGGCAAAACTGTCCCTCAAATATGATGGTGAAATTAGGAGATTTCCAGATAAGCAGAAACTAAGGGAATTTGTTAAAACCAGATCAACCTTACAAGAGATACTAAAGGGAGTCCTTTGAACAGAGAACCAAAAATAGCAAACAACAACCAACCATTAATACACAAGCTGACATAATGCAGAAACCACAGATATGGAGATATCAAAAGTAAAATAAGTTTGCAAGATTGTAAACAGGAAACTAGGGACAACAACTGACAAATAAGGACAACTACAAACCAAAAAGAGGGAAAATACTGTGTAGTTACAGAACTTCTAAATGGTAAGCAAGTCAAGAGAGTTGCGAGATAGAATGGACTGTTCTAAACTCGAGGAGAAAATTATAAATCACAGGGTAACCTCAAAGAAAAAGGATAAACCTTCATATCATAATAAAGAGTACAAGCACAAATATTCAGCAAATACTAAAACAGCAGCAACAAAGGGAATGATAACACGATTCATAAACATAATGAGCTAAGCACAGAAAACAATATGGAACAAAGAAACCAGGGACACCATGAAAAAGCACATAACAAAATGGCAGCATCCAATCATACTTGTCAATAATTACACTGAATGTTAACGGATTAAATGCACCACTCAAGAGACAGAGAGTTGCAGATTAGATAAGAAAACAAAACCCATCAATATGCTGTCTACAAGAGACACACTTTAGAGACAGAAAAAAATAGACTAAAAATCAAAAGTTGGAAAAAGATATATCAAGCAAATGGCAGCCATAAAAAAGCAGGAGT
>NW_006922037.1:2187409-2190762 GCF_000298275.1 Orycteropus afer afer
TGACAAACCACTGGCAAATTTAACAAAGGAAAAGAGGGAGAGAATACAAATAACATGAATAAGAAAGGAAATGGGTGACATCACAACAGAACCAACTGAAATATCAGGATACTATGAGAAACTGTACTCCAACAAATTTGAAAATCTGGAAGGAAGACATAGACAGATTTCTAGAAACACAACACTTATTTAATCTACCACAGACTCATGTGGAAAAGTGGAACAGATCCATAACAAAAGAAGAAATTGAACAGGTAATCAAAAAATTACCAACTGAAAAAAGTCCTGGCCCAGATGGTTTCACCAGAGAATTCTACCAAATATTCAGAGAAGAAATGACACCAATCCTACACAAACAACTACAAAACATAGAAAAGGATAGAATCCTCCCTAACTCATTTTATGATGCAAGCATAACCTTGATACCAAAACCAGGCAAAGATATCACTCAAAAGGAAAACTACAGATAAATATCCCTCAAGAATATAGATGCAAAAACCTTCAACAAAATTCTAGCCAACACACTCCAACAATATATCAAAAAAAAACAATACATTATGACCAAGTGGGGTTCACAGCAGATATGCAAGGATGGTTCAGCATTAGAAAAACAATCAATGTAAATAAAACAAAGGAGAAGACCCACAAGATCATATCAATTGATGCAGAAAAGGCATTTGATAAAATCCAACACCCATTCCTGATCAAAACTCTCAGCAAAATAGGAATAGAAGGGACATTGATCAACATAATAAAGGGCATTTATGCAAAACCAACAGCCAACATTATATGCAATGGAGAGAGACTGAAACCATTCCTTTTTTAACAGGAACCAGACAAGGATGCCCTCTAGCATCACTTCTATTCAACTTTGTACTGGAAGTCCTAGCCAGGGCAATAGGGCAAGAAAGGGAAATCAAAGGCATCCAAATTGGTAAGGAACAAGTCAAACTATCCCTATTTGCTGATGATATGATTCTATACCTAGAAAACTGAAAAAACTCACTCAAAAATCTACGGGAACTAATTGAGAGATTTAGCATCATGGCAGAACAACAACATCAACATCCAAAAATCAGTTGGATTCCTCTACACGAGCAAAGAGATTGCTGAAAATGAAATAAGGAAAGCAATACCATTTATAATAGCTACCAAAAAAAATTAAAATAAAAATATTTGGGGGAATAAATCTTACCAGGGACACAAAAGACCTGTACAAAGAAAACTATAAAAAACTACTTCAAGAAACCGTAAGAGATTGACATAAATGGAAGAACATACCATGCTCATGGACAGGACAATTTGAACATTGTGAAAATGTCAATTCTACCCTAAGCAATCTGTACATTCAATGCAATCCCAATCTAGATCCCATCAACATTTTTTAAGGATATGGAAAAAACAATCACTAACATTATATGGAAAGGAAAGAGACCTTGGATAAGCAAAGCACTATTGAAGAAGAACAAAATAGGAGGTCTCACACTGCCGAATCTCAAAACCTACTATACAGCCACAATAGTCAAAACTACCTGGTACTGGTATAATGACAGACACATATACAAATGGAACAGAACTGAGAACCCAGAAATAGATCCATCGATCTGTGGTGAGCTGATCTTTGACAAAGGACCAAAATCCATTAAATGGGGAAGAGAATGTTTGTTTAATGAATGGTGCTGGCAAAATTGTATATCCATTTGCAGAAAAATGAAACAAGATCTGTACAACACACCATACACAAAAACTAACTCCAGATGGATCAAAGACTTAAATATGAAACCTATTGTTCTTCAAGGAAACCTAGGGGCAAATTTAGGGGCCCTAATATATGGCATATATAGACTATCAAGCATAACCCAAAATGGAAAAACAGTAGAAAAGAAACTAGATGAATGGAACTTTCTAGAAATTAAATTTTTATGGGCTTCCAAAGATTTCTCCAAAAAAGAACCTACGGATTGGGAAAAAATATGTGGCAAGGACATATCTGACAAGGGACTTACCTCTAGAATTGACAGAAAATTCAACACCTCAATAACAAAAACACAAATAATCCAATTAAGAAATGGAGAGAAGACATGAATAGACACTTCACCAAGAAGGATATTCAGGCGGCCAACAAACATATGAAGAAATGCTCACGATCATTAGCTATTAGAGAGATGCAAATCCAAACAACAATGATACCATCTGGCACCAGCACTAGTAGCAAAGTTCCACAAGACAGAAAATAACAAATGCTGGCGAGGATGCGGAGAGTTTGGGACTCTCATACACTGCTGGTGGGACTGTAAAATGGTACAACCACTGTGGGAAGCAGTATGGCAATTCCTTAAAAGGTTGGGATTAGAAATACCTTTTAACCCAGCCATTCCATTACTAGGTATATATCCTAAAGATGTGAGAGCCATGATAAGAACAGACATATGCACACCCATGTTCATTGCAACACTATTTACAATAACCAAAAGATGGAAACAACCTAGGTTTCCATCAACTGAGGAATGGATAACCAAACTATGGTACATATACACAATGGGATACTATGCAACCCTAAAAAATAACCTAGAGTCTGCAAAACATGGCATAACATGGATGAACTTGGAGGACATGATGCTAAGTGAAATAAGTCAATCACAGAAGGACAAATATTATATTAGTCCTCTATTACAAAAGCCAAGGAAAGGTTTATCTATGGAAGAAAATTTTCTTTGTTGATTACCAGGGGTGGGAGGAGAGGGAAGGGAACACTGTTAGGTAGGTAGAGATAAGTACTGATTTGAGTGAAAAGAAGGACAGTGTACCAAATGTGAGTGATCAGAATGGTGGCATTCAGGCAGAGGAAGGAATAGAGAGGTACATGGGAGGTGCAGACAACAAACATGAACACTTTTGCACATATAGTACTGTGTTGTCAGTGAAGGCAAGCGGGTATACAGGTAGATAGACGGGTGGACAGGCTGAACTATTAGGTATGTCTATGCAGCATGGAGTGTACCCAAAATTAGGTATAGGGTTGGCAGACAATGGTTCTACAAGTGTATTTGTATATTCTGTAAAAATTCCCAGATGTATAGTAGAGCTGACAAGGGACAAGGTTGTAGTCACTTCTTGGTCCCAACTAGCTACCCAGAGGGAGCAAATAGTTGAACCTGTGGGCTCGGGACCATAGGTGCAGGGGACATCAAGCTCAATTGACATAACATACTACACAAAACATTGTTCCACCTCCTACTTTGGCGAGTAGTGACAGAGATCTTAAAAGCTTGCAAGCAGTCATCCAGAGGCAGCAATGGATCTGTCCTTGTCCAGAGCAAAGAAGAATGAAGAAAACCAAAGATTCATGGAAA
>NW_006922037.1:2191257-2200958 GCF_000298275.1 Orycteropus afer afer
AGCTGTTGCATTGTGGTAAATTGTAGTCAATGTCATGAGACAAAGTGTATGTGAACTGCTGTATGGAAAGTGAATTTGCTCTGTAAATTTTCACACAAATCACAAAAAAAAAAACCATTAAAAAATAAAAAGATATCACTTTGAGGACTAAAGTACATAGGATCAAGCCTTGGAATTTTCAATCGCATGCCTGTGAAAGCCAGAAACATTCATGTGAAAGCCGGAAAATGAACAATGAAGATCAAAGAAGAATTGATGCCTTTGAATTATTATGTTGGTGAATAATACTGGAATTCCCTTAGCAGTCCAACTGTATTTCTTCACATCCTACCTTTAATATTCTCTAGCTGTGTGATCATAGGCATGTTACTTGACCAATCTGTGCCTTAATATTCTCATTGTTTTTATTTGTGATACTTTAATTATGACTGATATTTTTATATTTACTTCTTTTTTTCCTAACAAAAACAAAACCAAAACATTTTTGTTGTGATTTAGGTGAACGTTCACAGAGAAAATTTGTCTTCCATTCAACAGTTCACACATATTTTGTTTCCTAACACTGTTTTCAAGCCCCACAGCACAACAGCTCTCTTGCCACTTCCTCTTTGTGGTTATCATTTCCCTTTGTCATTCTTTCCTATCTATTCCTGCCTTCCGATCTTTATCCCTAGGCAAATCGGTCCTTTTGCTCTTTTATGGTTGATGGTTCTAAGGGATATGTAATTGTTTACCTCATCAGCCTGTCTTTTGTTTGGCTGAAAGCTGAACCACAGGAATGAGTTCCCTTCCAGGCTTGAAGGATGACTAAGGGCCATAGTCTTGGGGGTTCCATCAATCTCTCTCTCAGACCAGTAAGCCTAGTCTTTCTTATTATTTTTAACCTTTCCCACATTTTCTCCCACTCTATCTAGGATCTCCTACTATGATTAATTACTTTTAGAGTGGTTGGCAGTGGTAACCAGGGACCATTAAGTTCTTCTAGTCTCAGGGCCATGAAGCCTGAGGTTCATGTTGTCCACTAGTGCCTTGGACTACTTATCCCTATGTCATTTGATTTTCTTCCCTCTTCTTCGCTGCAGATGAGGAGACCAATAGTTGCACCTTAGATGATTGCTCACAATTTTTTTTTTCAATTGTGATTTGGGTGAAAGTTTACAGAGCAAATTCATTTCCTATACAATAGTTCACACACATTTGTCTCACGACATTGACTACAATTTACCACAATGCAACAGCTCCCTTCCCGCTACCTCCCCGTAGTTACCTCTTCCCTGTATCCATCCTTCCATGTACTCCTGCTCCCTGAGCTGTCTCCCTGTGCATAAACAGCCCTTCTTTCTCCCATGATTGATCTCTCCAAAGAGTGTATCTACCTCAGGTAAATGTTCAACTCATATGCCTTTATTTTGTTTGGCTGGAAGCCACAAGTGTGGGTTCAATTCCATACCTGAAGGGCAGATAGGGGCCATAGTCTCAGTGATTCACCAGGCTCTATCAGACCAGCAAACCTGGTCCCTTCCCCTCCCCCCAAATGATTTTGAGTTTTGTTCCACATTGTTCTGCTTCTCTATCCAGGATCTCCTATATAGATTCCCTCCGAGTGGTTGACAATGGTAGCTGGGCACCATCTAGTTCTTCTGGTCTCATAGTCATATAGACTGCAGATCGCATGGTGTACTCGTCACTAGGACCAGTTGTTTCCATGAATCTTTGGTTTTCTTCATTCTTTTTTTGCTCTGGATGAGGTCAGATCCATTATTGCATCTAGATGGCTGCCTGCAAGCTTTTAAGATCTCCATCGCTACTTGCCAAAGTAGGAGGTGGAACAATGTTTTGTGTAGTATGTTATGCCAATTGAGCTTGATGTCCCCTGCACCTATGGTCCCGAGCCCACAGGTTCAACTATTCACTCCCTCTGGGTAGCTGGCTGGGACCAAGAAGTGATTACAACTTTGTCACTTGTCAGCTCTACTATACATCTGGGAATTCTTACAGAACATACAAATACACTTGTAGAACCATTGTCTGCCAACCCTATACCTGGTTTTGGGTACACTCCCTGCTGCACAGACATACCTAATAGTTCAGCCTGTCCACCCATCTATCCACTTGCATATCCATGTTTGCCTTCATTGACAACACAGTACTATATGTGCAAAAGTGTTCACGTTTGTTGTCTGCACCTCCCATGTATCTCTCTCTGTCTTTCTCTGCCTGAATGCCACCATGGTGATCATTCACATTTGGTACACTGCCCTTCTCTTCATCCAAATCAATACTTATCTCTACCTACCTAACAGTGTTCCCTTCCCTATCCTCCCATGCCTGGTAATCAACAAAGAAAATTTTCTTCCATAGATAAACCTTTCCTTGACTTTTACAATTAATGGACTAATACAGTATTTGTCCTTCTGTGATTGACTTATTTCACTTAGCATCATGTCCTCCAAGTTCATCCATGTTATGCCATGTTTTGCAGATTCTAAGTTATTCTTTAAGGTTGCATGGTATTCCATCGTATGTATGTACCATAGTTTGGTTATCCATTCCTCAGTTGATGGACACCTAGGTTGTTTCCATCTTTTGGCTATTGTAAATATTGCTGCAATGAACATGGGTGTGTGTATATCTGTTCTTGTCATGGCTCCCACATCTTTAGGATATATACCTAGTAATGGAATGGCTGGGTCAAAAGGTATTTCTAATCCCAACTTTTTAAGGAATCGCCATACTGCTTTCCACAGTGGTTGTACCATTTTACAGTCCCACCAGCAGTATATGAGAGTCCCAATCTCTCTGCATCCTCATCAGCATTTGTTATTTTCTGTCTTGTTGAACCTTGCTACTAGTGCTGGTGCCAGATGGTATCTCATGGTTGTTTTGATTTGCATCTCTCTAATGGCTAATGATTGTGAGCATTTCCTTCATGTTTGTTGGCCGCCTGAATATCCTCCTTGGTGAAGTGTCAATTCATGTCTTCTCCCCATTTTTTTCAATTGGATTACTAATCTTTTTGCTGTTGAGGTGTTAGAGTTTTCTATAAATTCTAGAGATAAGTGCCTTGTCACATAAGTCATTGCCAAATATTTTTTCCCAATCTGTAGGCTCTTTTTTGACTCTTTTGGAGAAGTCTTTGGAAGCACATAAAAATGTAATTTTTAGAAGGTCCCATTCATCTAGTTTCTCTTCTACTGTTTATGCATCTTGGGTTATGCTTTATAGTCTATTTATGCCATTTATCAGGGCCCCTAAATTTGCCCCTAGTTTTTCCTTGAGGAACTTTATAGTTTTAGGTTTCACATTTAACTCTTTGATCCATCTGGAGTTAGTTTTTGTGTATAGTGTGATGTACAGATCTTGTTTCATTTTTCTGCAAGTGGATATCCAGTTTTGCCAGCACCATTTATTAAACATGCTCTTCCCGATTTAATGGATTTTGGCCTTTTGTCAAAGATTAACTAACCATAGGTCGATTGATCCATTTCTGGGTTCTCAGTTCTATTCCATTGGTCTATGTGTCTGTCTTTGTACCAAAACCAGGCAATTTTGACTTCTGTGGCTGTATAACAGGTTTTGAGATTCAGCAGTGTTAGACCTCCTCCTTTGTTCTTCTTCAATAGCGCTTTGCTAATCTGAGGTCTCTTTCCTTTCCATATAATGCTAGTGACTGGTTTTTCCATATCCTTAAAAAATGTTGATGGGATCTGGATTGAGATTGCATTGAATTTATAGATTGCTTTGGGTAGAATTGACATTTTCACAATGTTCAATCTTCCTATCCAAGAGCAAGGTATGTTCTTCCATTTATGTCAATCTCTTATGGTTTCTTGAAGTAGTATTTTATAGTTTTCTTTGTACAGGTCTTTTGTGTCCCTGGTAAGATTTATTGCCAAGTATTTTATTTATTTATTTCTGGTAGGTATTGTAAATGGCCAGAAGGCTGGCGGTTCAAACCTGCCAGCCACTCCTCGGTAGGAAGGTTGGGCAATCTACTTTTGTAGTGATATCACCTCACAAACTCAAAGAGGGGTTGCTATTAGGCGGGCCTGACTCTATGGCAAACAACAACAACAACACTGTATATGGTATTGATTTCCTTATTTCTTTTTCAGAAATCTTTTTGCTGGTATAGAGAATTCCAACTGATTTTTGGATGTTGGTCTTGTATCCTGCCATGATGGTAAATCTCTCAATTAGTTCCAGTAGATTTTTGACTGAGTCTCTTGGATTTTATAGGTATAGGATCATATCATCAGCAAATAGAGATAGTTTGACTTCTTATATCTACCATTTTTTTAAAAGTCAAAAGTATATCACTCCTCCTTGAGTCAATTTTAGACATTTATATTTTCCTAGGAAATTCTCCATTTATTTTATATTGATAAAACATCAATTTTTATTTATTTTCAATATTTTACTAAGGAAAATTAATTCAGATTTGTAATTCATTGTTGTGGTTGTAGTTCAGTGCTCTTAGTTACTTCCTACTGAGAGGAACCCTATGGAAAACAAAACCAAACACTGCCAGATCTTGTACCATTCTCAAAATGTTTAAGCCCACTGTTGCATTCACAGTGTAATCCATCTCAATGAGGGTTTTCCTCTGTTATGCTGATGATCTATTTTACCAAGTATAATGTCCTTCTCCAGAGACTGGACCCTCCTGATAAATTGTGCTAAGTAGGTGAGAGGAAGTCTCACCATCTTTGCTTCTAAGGAGCATCTTGCCTGTACTTCTTTCAAGTCCTGATGCTCCACTCTGGGATTTCTAATTGTTAGAGGACTGTCTGCAGTTGAATGACTCCTGAATGTTCTGTCAGGCAGGAAATGTAACATTTAATCCTCACAGCATAAAATTGAGTTTCCCTGCTAAATATCCTGAATGACTTTCCTGTATTTTGGAAACATTTTATGATATATCTCCCAAAATATGTGAACTTGTATATATGCATTAATATGATTAAATTAAAACTGAATACATTACCTTTCAAGTATTTATTCAAACATACATACACAGCTGTATTACACTTGGTGGTAGCACCAAGTGGATGAAACGACAATTTTTTGAAGATATCAAGAAATACTTAATGGGCTTTAAATTAAGTAGGATTTTGTCTCTAAAGTTTTTAACATCAAGGAAGTGGTAATAGGCAGATAGGAATGCATATTTGCTTCTTCTTCCTTACCTACATAAATTTATCTTTTGAGTTTCTTAATCAGCCTGAGGACAAGAGGCTTGACACCATGATCAAGACAGTGGTTCCCAAACTTGTCTGAATATTGCCATCAGATGAGGAGCTTCAAGAACAACTGATGCTTCTATCCCACCTGCCTCATCTTTCTCCTATGGAGTGGCTGGTGGGTTCAAACCACCAACCTTCTGGTTAGCAATTGAGCACTTAATCCCTGTGCCACCAGAGCTCCTCTACAAAATCACAAAGGGATTCTAATAGTAGACAAATCTGGGAATAACATTTTAAGATGATTTTCATTTTTATATAATTAAGAAAACTATCCAGACACATCCCAAATGTAAAACAGAGCCATTACTAGGGGTTAAAAACAAAACAACCAACCTAGAGAAAATAAAATGAAATATATGCCATTATAATAAGACATAAGTTTTAAAATTATGGCAAACTGGTCAATTTGTTATCAATTCTGGCAACAGTGAATTTCCCAGTTGTCTAGGTTTAAAAAGAGGTGCTCTATCTTCCATATGCCTTTGTGGTTTGATTGATGTTCTTCAAGTGTGTATATGAATGTATAGCCAGGGGTAAGGGAAAGAAATATTACAGATTTTTAATATTCTCTTGTTCCTATTCACTAGGGGTTATATAACTTAAGACCAGGAATCTATAGAGCTATAACTTTAAAGAAGTAATTTTAACCACCATTCAATTAAAGTTAGTACAATGACTTTGCATAATATACATGAAATAATTAGCGAAGATGGTTCTTAATTTAAAGGATGTTAAACAGCTTGTAGACATCTGGTAACAAGCTGAAATGGGTCATTCAAAATTTATCTAACTAAATTAAGGGGGGAAAACGTTTCTCCTCCCCGGTCGGCATGTCACAAGATAACTAAACCGACTTAGTAGGCTTGCCTGGGAATCCTTAGCTGTCAGTGGTGAATATGCAAAGGGCCAGCAAATTAAATCAACCTGCCAAACTGTCAATTTCAAGCCTCATGACTGCATGAAAATAGCATCACTGGAAGAAATCAAGCATTGCCTTCTTTTGGGCTTCCTGGCACCTATTCAAATACTCATGCAGTTGTGGCTAATTTTGCATGCAAATTTCAGTCAATAAGCTCAGAACAAGACCTCCCAAGATATTTCAAAGGATCTGACAGTATTTTTTCTGAATACCAAATCGACAGTAGTTGAAATTCAATCTCCATTTTCTTGTGCTTTACATATGCACAGTGTCCCCACCACAGAGCTAAGTTAATGAGCATCTTACCTGCTTTCACTCACATCCTCCCAGCTGTCCTTACTGAGGTTCTCAAACACATTGCTCATAACCTTGATGGAGTGATTGAGAACAGTGTGGTGGCAACCCACAGAGCACTTTTTCTTGGCGCCTTTAAATTTAACCTTGGTAGTGGTGGTTTTACAACTGTATTGTCCAGAACTCACTTCTGTGGCCATTTCAGCTTTGTCTGCTGAAGCCTGTGATTTTTCCACTGAACTGATCACCTCTTCATTTTCATTTCTCAGCCCATTAGCTTCTGCCACTTGTCTCCTTACGGAAGTGACTTCTCTCTCCAGCTCACTGATTTTCACCTGAAGTTCAGTTTTCTCTTTTTCAACATCTCTACTCCTCTTCAGTAGCTGTTCTATCTCTTGTTCTCTGGTTTCTGCTGCTTCTTCATGCTGTTTTAAGAGGGATTTCAGGAATTCATTTTCTTTCATTAATTTTTTATTCCCTTCTTTCAATTTTCTCGAACTTTTCTCAAAAGATTTTAGGCGATTTTCCAATTCAATTACCTAAACAGAAGGGTTGGACTTATTATTTTAAAAATGCAAGGCCATAATCTATTTTATTTTTATTATATTTCTAGGTTATGAAAATAAAATTACATTTAGCACAAGGACAAAAATTGAAAATAATTAATTTCTAAGTAACTCCAAAATAGTACAGATAAATACATTATAAAATGCAATAATACACCTGTTGAATAAAAGGCAAATGGTAAAAAAAAAAGTAAAAATTCTACACAAAGCCACACAGAACTCTAAGTACACTAATAAACTCTGCAGAGTTTTCTGAGATTATAAGTGTTTTGGCTACATATTTTATTCATTGTGAAAAAAACATGTTTTAATTTAATAAACAATGTCCATGTGTAGGTCATAGAAATGGTAACAAAACGCTCAACATTAAGGAATCTCAAAAACTATTTGGAAGGACATACATCTGCATAAATAAGTCTAATAAAGGATATGCTCTAAAAGCTATACATCTGAACACAGAGGAAAGAGGAATTCTAACTCTAGAAGTACAAAAATTTTATGGAGGACTTGATGTTTGATTCAGGGCTTCAAAAATGAGTAACAACTACTGTTTGTATATCTTACCATTTACAAAATAGTTTCATACACACACTTGGTCTCTTTTAATCACCTTAAAAACTTGTGCAGAAAGTACAACCAATAATTATCTCACCAGGAGAGGAAATGGAGTTTGAAAACTTAAATACCACATAGATGCAAACCTTTCCTGGTTTGAGTTAGGATTCAAAATCAGAATTTTGTGACCCTCCCATCATTCCAAAGACCATTTCAGGAAGAAGACTGATCAAGATCTACATAGAAAATGAACAATGAATTGGATCAAGAAAGAAAATACAAGGAATGTTCAATTATTGTGAAATAAGGGAATTTATTTTTTCCACTGGTTTGTAATGGATTGACAACAGATGTGTAAATAAAAGAACAACAAAAATAGCTTCATTTTAAATTTAAACAACCTGAAATAAATTAAGCTATCAAGAACAATGCATTTATCAAAATTTTTTCAGAAGAATCAATACACCAGCAAAAACAAACCAAAACCAAACTCGCTGCCGTTGAGTCAGATCTGACTCATAGCGACTCCTCCTTGGGTTTCTGAGGTGCTATCACTATGGAAGTAGATTGCCTAACCTTCTTCCTAGGAGCGGCTGGTGGGTTTGAATTGCCAGCCTTCTGATTAGCAGTCAAATCCCTTAGGCACTACGCTCAACAGCAGTGAGTTTGGAGTTTTGTTTTGTTTTGTTTTTAATATATCAACCAGGATAAAAAAAAATTGTAATGCATCTACCACTAAAGGACTGATAAACTATAGGGATTTAGATATTTACTTCTAAAACAAAATTCTTCAGAGGAAGAAACATTTTTGAGGTATTGACAACCAACAATTTTAAACAATAATATTCTAGAAATACGTAAGAGAAAACTTCTGCATTTTCTTAACACCTTCTAGCTTACAAGAGGGTTATTTATGATGATAAAGACACAGCTGTTTCCAAAAGTTAAATTTAAGTCACCTCTGATTTATTTCTCTAACTGTACCTATTGGCTGTTGTGTCCTGGGAACAGGGATGTTCTCCAACACACTATGAAGATTTGCACCTAAATTTAATCACTTCTATCTCACAATATGATATATGCATCTAGCATGGGACCTATGTTCTCATAAGGCCTACTCTTAGCCTAAAGTAGAGGATACGAGAAAGTTTGTGTCAGAGTATTGAAAGACTGTCTTTGAAAGAGAGGCTATTATTTCTTCTTCCTGGAAATACTTTATTGGAGGGCTAATTAGAGTGGCAAAAAAAAAAAAAAACCATGAACTCCAGCTGAATCTGTTTTACCTTTTTTGAATCACCCTATATCTAAATTTTACTCTCCATTTAGTAAAAAGAACTACAAATAAGGAATATCACTTTGTTATACTCTCAGAAAGACTCATTGGTTCTTTAATGTGTCTTTAATGATCACCCCAAATGGTATGCTTTTCATAACTAGATTTTAAAATGTTAGATTCCAGAATGAAATGGGGAGATGAGATGCTATGTTCTTAATATGTTTTGTACAGACAACTAATTATGATTACTTAAAAAATGATTATGACAATGGTGATATAAAAATATTAACAAGGAGCGTTGTGGTGTGGTTTAGGGAAAATAAACTTTTGAGTCAGGCCTGGATCTCACTTCCAATTCTGGCTGCTTTATCTAGCAAAATTATTCATTTATTTTACCTTCAGTTTCCTCGTCTGTAAAGGAAATAGTAATACCTACCTTGTAGTTTGTTGTATTAAATGTGATAATATACCACAATTCCTAGCAGACAGTAAGTACTAAACAACTTATTATCATCTCCATTATTAACATTATTATTAATCATAATGGCTAATTAATAAAACCACTTAAGCTAAAATATAATTATTTGAGTGACATTAGCCATTAAGTAAAATTTATATTTTTGGATTAAAATAAAACATAAAAAAATGTAACATTTTAAATTTGAGATTGGAATTCCCAAAATTACCACTTTCTCTCCCTTGGACTAAAGTCCACTTAAAGTTTAGACAGTGTCTAAGACACTTGCCTGCTCACCAGAAGGCTGGCGGTTCAAACCCACCAGCCACTCCTCGGAAGGAAGGTTGGGCAATCCTACTTCCGTAGTGATACTGCCTCGGAAACCCAA
>NW_006922037.1:2205400-2205793 GCF_000298275.1 Orycteropus afer afer
ATTGCCTTCTCGCTTGCATGGTTTCTGCTGAGAAATCATAGCTTACTCTTACTGGCTGTCTTTTATAGGTAACTTTTTGTTTTTCCTATGCTGCTTTCAGGATTCTGCTTTTGTCTTTGGTTTTGATGAGTTTGATGATGATGTGTCTTAGTGATTTTCTTTTGGGGTTGTGTTAGATTGGATTCTCTAGAGAAACACAAAAACCAGCAAAGCATATATATATATTTAGAGAGAGAGAGAGAGAGAGAAATTTATCTTAGGAAAATGGCTCACAAACATATAGAAGCTGGCAAGTCCAAGTCTCTGGAGGAAACAGGCTGGCGGCAGCCTTAGCTTCCGTAAGTGCAGGAGGCCAAGCAATTCAAGGCTGGCAGGCAGTACACTGGTTGTTGA
>NW_006922037.1:2205893-2215543 GCF_000298275.1 Orycteropus afer afer
GAGGGGTCGCTATGAGTCGGGGCCGACTCAACGGCAAAATAACAACAACAACAACAACATGTACTATATTGTTTTCATCTTGTTACTGTCTTTTCAATCCTAAAAGGATTGTGTTTCATACACATTATTTTAAAAATAAGAAAGCTCAATTCTAAGGAGTTAAATTATCTTAAAAGTGAATTGTTGTTGTTGTGTGCCGTTAAGTTGATTCCAACTCATCTTGACGCTCCAGGGCAGAGATGTTGTTGTTGTTGTTGTTATTTGCCGTCGAGCTCTGGTGGCGTAGTGCCTAAGGCACTTGACTGATAACCAGAAGGCTGGTGGTTCAAACCCACCGGCCAGTCCTCGGAAGGAAGGTTGGGCAATCAACTTCTGTAGTGATACCACCTCAGAAACCAATGACACATAACCAGGGCAGAGTAGAAATGCCCAATAGGTTTTCCTAGCCTGTAATCTTTATGGGAGCAGATTGCCAGATCCTTTCTTTCGTGGAGCAACTGGTATGTAAGTTCAAAAATGCTTAACCACTGAGCCATAAGGGCTCCTTACAATTACATGAGGTTAATTTAAGAATAATGATGAATTAGTATGCTAATTTGACATATCGTTCAATGAAAGGAATTTCTGTTAGTTATTAAAATAGATTTCTGGATCCACTATAGTAGTAGACATTTATGGCAGTTAGAATTAAATAATGGATTTCTTTGGTTTCTACCCTAAGGCAGTAAAGCAGTAGCCTAGTATTACATATCCAGTGAAATAAAATTGCATAGAAAACCTGGCAAACAAAAATATTGTTCTTAAACAAAGATAAGCTAGTATTAACCTCATGACATTCTAGCTGGTAGAGCACAGATTGTTTTAATTACCCACTTTAAGATAAATGAATGTGAGCATTTCTTGTTCTCTTTGTTATTATGTTAACCTGATGTGTGTCATTCACTAATAATGAGATGACAGCCTTTTGTTATCTGACCAGATGGCAGGTGTTAGAAGTATAGGGAATCACATTATCTGCTATAAATCACCACATTTCCTACAAATCAAATCACAGATGCAAGAAACAAGTAGCAATACTAATATTTTTGTTTACATAGTTGCTTATTTTCAACTTCATGTAAGTATTACAAATTTGTTGGAAGCAAACCTACTTTAATGTAACCAAATGACAATCAGGTAAAAGAGTAAACCTATTTAAAGTGCACTTTTTAAAACAATAAAAAAAAGTGGTAAAATACAATGGAGCCCACTTAATTGACCTTTAATATATTTATATACAAAAATGTGAATTAAGTATGAAATTGTTAAAAGATAAATGTTAAGATTTTTTAGCAGTATCATACTAGGCATGCTGCATGATGACTACAGGGTTTACATGTGTTCTTATTTACATACGGAAAGTTGTAGATTAGTTTTAGATTGGTTTATATGTAAAATGAGATGAGACATACATATTTTCAATGTTACCATTTTACTACCATATTACCATCTTACTAAGTGGGACTAAAAACGTGTCTTTTTTAATTCAACGATTATAGATTTAAATGCTTGGTGAAATACAATACAGCAAGTCTCATCCCTGAACCATTTTAAACTTAAACCACTAAATTAAAACTAATAAGCACATAAAATCTAAATTTTGATCATTTCTTTTTCTTACATTGTCTTCATTTTATCTTTGAAAGTATTTTCAATATATATCAACAGATGCATAAGTGCCTCCACATGTATTTCACTAACATTGATTTTTTTTCCTACCTACTTTGGCAAGCCAATGATTTTGAATTATGAACTTAAATTAAGGATTCGCACAAGGTTTAAATTCATGAGAGCTCTTTTAAAATATAATCCTTTATGTTAAAATTCAGATTTAACTTGCTCAGCTCAATATCTTAAAGATTAGATTACCTTCTGTAATGTCTGTTCCAACATTTCTTTCCCATTCTTCTCTGGAGTACTCTTCTTGACCCCATCATCTTCACCATGTCTAAAAAGTTGTTCTGGTAGAGAATAAATAAGATACTATGGCACCTCACATTCTGCTGAACCACTATCCTGTCATTTCAAGAAAAAGGGCATGGTTTCTCAGGTATGTATAATGTAGTCTATATTCCTGTCAAGTATTTGGTCAGTATCTGAATAGTGACCTCTTTCAAGATTTTCAATCACACAATTATGTATCTTTGTAGTGTCACTTTTTTTTTCCCCTGCAGTGTAAAATTTTCAAAGGTACAATAGATCTGCAGGTTAACAATGCTATACTTTCATTCCCATTTTCATTCTTTTGTAGACTATTCCCCCCTTTGCCTTAAAAGCAGAATTCACTGCCTTTTCATCTACACATTCACTGCTAGTTTTGTTCTCTGGATCATGTTCCCTGCCAGGAGGATCAGAGTATTTGCTGAACAAAGCAAACTGTAACAAAATTAGGGTAGACTGAAACTTTAACAACCTCCAAACCCCCACTTTTTAAAGTGAAAGGAAGATCATGGGCTGGGTAACAGAAATCACTTTTCCAGAAAAACTATGATTTCAAAAACAAATAGGCTCCCAGGTAAATACATAGCTGAACTTGTTTCTATAAATCATTCCTACAATAGGAAAGTATTTGACAATTACTAAAACCTTCCCAATCAAACAGGAAACATACAACACATCAACCTAAAGGAAAAATAAATAACTGAAACCACAAATTTGTAAATATTTTTTTCTTATCAGATAAATTACTGTGATAAATTGAATTGACATTTTCTTTTGAATTGTTTTTTTGGATACTGGATTTCTCAAAGAATAAAAACAGGTATAAAATAGATTGAATTAAACTAAAAGGACAGATATTGTATTAGCCTGAGATGATTTTGCTTCAAAGTATAGTTGGCTGTTGTAGGTCAGTGTAAAACTTTGGTTTATCAACAAAGGAAAAAGAAAACAATATTATTCTCTGTAGAGTAGAAATCCTCTTGGTATAAACAGTGACTAACAAGTTTGTTAGAATGAATTAGGCATTTCTTTTGTCTTTGGAACATGACATGCCCAATTAAAACTTCTGAACTCATGAAATAAATAGAACACAATCCAAATGATAATAAAAGCTAGAACAGATAGAATTCTCCATCTGGGGAATATGTACCTTTACCTTGATAATAATCTACCAGTTCCCAAGCTTCTTTTTCTAGTCCCCTAACACCATGATGCTGAATTCATTTACAACATTCTTTCAGCAATATAGAGGTAATATGCAAATACAATTCATCTGTTCCAGTCATTTGAATATCTACTATAGTTCTAAGCGAAATATTTATTCTTTATCTCAAAAGAAGACAATAGTGCTATGTTCAAAGAGCACATCACAATACCTAAATAAGTGCAATATAATAAATGCTGGGTATTTATTTAAAAATGAAATTTGATTGCTGCTGCTTTGCTCCCGGGTGTACGCAAGGCCCACTGGAAGCCAGGTTGACAGTGTTCAGTTGTGGTTTCATGTGTGGAAGTTTGTTTCTCATCTTCACAGGTCTTAAAACAAATAGTGGAGTATCAAGACCCAGGCATGGAGGAAGAACAAAGACCCAACTCTGCCCCCACAGTTCTCTTCCCTTTCAGTGATTTCAGGATTGGGAAAATGAAGCAGGAGGACCTAGTAAGAAAAATAATTTTTCCTGTGGTGGATATGTGAGAAGGTGCTTTGCCTTACGGGAGATTTACTTTTAACATTTTAATTTTTAAATCTTCACTTTTCTTTTACTACTATAAAAATTCATTCCAATTTATGGTCTTTACCAGGAGTTTCTTCTCTACTCATTTTTTTCCTTTTCTTTATAACTAACAACTTTGCTTAAGGAGCTCTGGTGACATAGTGGTAAAGCATTCGGCTGCTAATCAAAAGGTCAGCAGTTTGAACCCACCAGTTTCTTTGGGGGAGAAAAAGGAAGCAGTCTGCTTCCATAAAGATTTATAGCCTTGGAGACCTTTATGGGGCAGTATTGCTTTGTCCTAAAGGGTCACTATGAGTTAGAATCAACATGATTGCAATGAGTTAACTTTGCTTATTCACAGCTGTTTAAATTTCTTACTCTGTCTTCTATATTTTTCCATTTCTCTTAATTCTCTTGGCTTAAATTAAAAATTAATGTAAATTTTTACAACTTTTAACATTGTTCTCTACTTTTAGAGTCTTTATTTTAGCCATCTTAGCAATTTTTTGAAATTTTCTTTTTATCCTGAAGATAATATAATGCTTCCTACCAAAATTTCTTAAAAATTCTGTTTGTGATTGTATTACCTTGAGAGACAAAGAAAGGGAAATGGCTATCAATTTGTATATGGACAATTTCCTGAAGAATATTGCTATTTCTATTTCACTGAAAGGAACAGTAAAATAGAGGTCAAAGTGAGTAGAATTTAGTTTAGAAGGGATTTCATATACATGAATTGTTGTTGTTGTTGTTATGTGCTGCTGAGTCAGTCCCAACTCATAGCAACCCCTCCTTGGGTTTCCAAGGCAGTATCAGTATGGAAGTAGATTGCCCAACCTTCCTTCCAAGATAAATGAATTAGGCATAAATATGTAAAGATCAGTAAGATCTACCCATCAAAAATTTTTGTGTTTTTCCATTAGTCCAGCGTTATCTGGACAGCATTATTAGAAAAGTTAGAAGTTGATCAGGCAACAATAATTAGAACCTATCTCCTCTGAGAAATCAATTAAAGCTGAAAGAGAAGCTGGCCACTTTTGTTACCAGCCATACCTATTCTGAAAATGTGAACATGGAATAAGGAAAGTATCTCTTTATGAAAAGAACAATGCAAGGAAGATCAAAGTACTTTTTTCTAGGAAGAGTGATGGGAGGGTAGGAGGATAAGTAGGTTTTTTTCCCCATTTTCTTCATTGTTGGCTGTTGTTGTTACGTACCGTCGAGTCGGACCCGACTCATAGTGACCCCTCCATGGGTTTCCGAGGCAGTATCACTATGGAAGTAGATTGCCCAGCCTTCCTTCTGATGAGTGGCTGGTGGGTTTGAACTGCCAGCCTTCTGGTTAGCAGTCAAGTGCCTTAGGCACTATGCTACCAGAGCTCCTTCATTGTTGGCTACACCTAGTAAATAGGAGCTCTGATAGTGTAATGGTTAAGGCATTTGGCAGCTAACAAAAAGGTCAGTGGTTTGAACCCACCAGCCATTCCATGGAAGGAAGATAAGACTGTTTGCTTCAGTAAAGACTGACAGCCTTGGAAACAAATGGAGGTCACTATGAGTTGGAATTGACTCGATGGCAGTTAGTTTGGTTTTTTGGTTTTGTCTAAAAAAGAAAACACCTTTAATCAAGGGTCTTTAATGCAGTTTTTAGTTTTATTTTTCCTTACAGCTTAAGTATTTGTTTATATGTATAATTTTTCTAAAAACAACATGCTACAATATGGATGAACCCAGAAAACATTATGCTGAATGAAATAAGTCAAAAGTGTAAATATTGTATAATTCTACTTATATGAGACATTTAGAATAGGCAAGTGTATAGAGATCAAAGTATATCAGTGGTTACCCAAGTCAGCATGAGGCAGGAGGAAAGAAGGCACAATTCTTAGGGGACACTGAGCTTCTGTTAAGCATAATGGAAAAATCTGGTAATGGTTGATGGTGACAGTTGAACAATATGATGAACATAATGTTAGTGAATGGTAAATGTGAAGACTGTTGAAATGGCAAGTATTAATGTTATCTATATTTTTACCAGAATAAAATTAATAGATAAATAAACCAAGGACAAAATCTTGAAGAACTCC
This sequence comes from Orycteropus afer afer, assembly GCF_000298275.1. NCBI lineage: Eukaryota > Metazoa > Chordata > Mammalia > Tubulidentata > Orycteropodidae > Orycteropus > Orycteropus afer. Next base: position 2,211,676 of record NW_006922037.1, read on the forward strand.
CAATAGTTAAGTGGTAAATGGACAGAGGTCCCAGTGGAAGAGAGGAGAAGGTACAGGTAAGAAGTGAAGGAAGGAAAATATGGAGAGAATTAATGGTATAAAATAGAAGAATTCAAATACCGGTCTTTGCAAATTACCAATGACCCCATTAGAACAACTGGAACAACAACAGAAACAGGAATAAAACATGGAAAGTAGTAATTTAATATGAATTGTCAACACTTAAAAGTACAGTGGTAAAAATTAGGCTATAGTACACCATGTTTGGTAAAGGAGAATGTCAGTGAAATCAAGGGAAAGCTCTGTGAAACAGATTGATAAAACAGCCTCAACAATGAGCTAAAACATACCAAAGATCATAAAGATGGCATAGGCTCAGAAAATATTTCCTTCTGGTATACATAAGGTTGTCATGAGTCATAACTCATTCAATGGCAACTACCAACAAAAACTAAAGGATAAGTAAGAAGAAATTATGTCATATCAAACTTGATTACTTTTTCTATGAGACACTGAAGTATTGAGTCAAGCTGTACACCCAATCTTCACTTATCAACATGGTTCACTTCCAAACACCAGGTCATTATGTGAAAAACAGTTATGCTAAAAGGGAGGCTGACCACATCAGATCACAAAACAGAGGATAACTATATCATTACATAACTGCCAAATAACATCATTATATAATCATGGAACCACTGAGAATCATGGACTAGTCAACTTGACACATAACCTTAACCATCACAGCCAGTCTCACTCTCACCTAGCACCTACGCATTCACTACTGCCAGATGTACATTGTTGATGCACAAAATGGTCCAACAGCAGAGTTTTTATTATTGTTGTAAATGTCAAATGTCACATAATGAGAGAGTCAATAAGTGAGAAGTAGATGTGAATATACCTATCTTGATTTTAACAAAAGAATAATCTTCTTATAATTGGAACACTAACACATTCTGTATTCCTGAATATTTTCATTCCAGTGGTGAGAGATTGCAGATTTGAAGATCTCTATAAGTTTTCTTCTAAGTTTTTGTGTCTAGAACAGATGAATACAAAATGATTTCAAGAAAATAAGTATCGTCAAATGAAAATCTAAATGAATTGATACTGAGTACAGAAAGTGTATTATCTATAAAGCTGTGAACACATATAACCTAGGAAAACTTTATTACTGAATAATAAAAATGAATATGTTTTCTCCTTCTCTAGCACTACTTTAGAATTAATAAATTATAAATCTGACTTCTAGGTATTTTCTCTATTCATTTGGTTTTCTCATGATAGGTAGAAATGTTAAGGAGTTATCCAATGAGAAGAGCAGTGAAAACTGAGAATCAAAAGTGAAATTCTTAGAAGACAATGAAATTAAGAAATCAAAAGCTTGATAAGAAAAAAAATGCCTGCATTAAGTATTTACACAAATAATTTACCTTCTCTTTCCCCTTCCATACATGCATTTAATTCTTGCATTGTTGCCTTATCAATAGATATATGTACTTTAAGTTTATCCAATTCTTCTTGAAGATTCATCCTAGGAAAATTAAAATAATAAATGATTATTTAAAATGTGTAAGCAACCAAATTAAATATCCAGAAAAGGCATTTATAATATACAAAATAGAGCTTAAAAAAGGAAAAATTATATTGATAATATTAACAAATCCTAAAAGTTATAATTTTAATGTGACTTTTAATGAAATCTGGAAAATAAAATGTTATAAATAAGTGATTTTTTTGTTACAGACTAAATCCTAAAACAGACTATACTGTAAGAAAAAAAAAGAGAGCCATGTATTAAGTTGTTTGACTACTTTCTGTGACTTAGTTATGTTAGGTACAATAAAAATAATAAGTTAATACATATCATTGAAAGCTAAGACAGTAAATCTCTAGATGCCAAAGGCAGAGAAGTAATACTTAACATCCTGAAACTGCAATTGAGTTACTATGGTGAGAGACTTGGATCAAATACTGCAAAGAGGGCTTCAAATTTTGAGACATGAATAAAGATGCAAGTTTAGGTCCTAGGTCATACGTGGCTAATAGATAAAATAAGGTTAACTACAGGCTGTTGAAAACCAAATACCTGCCAAATGGGAATCTGAATATTGAGTTTACCTGTTTCAAATTGTCGTTAAAAAGAAGTCTCATGCCCCAGTCAAAAGGCAGGACAAAATCAATCACAAAGGATCAAGATCCTAAGACTATAACAATTGAGTTCAAAGTTGAGCCATATACATTTGCATACATATGAAGCATCAACAGCAATACAAAAACTTGCTTATGGATAGTATATACTGGAGCACCCAGACAGATACAGTCATCCTCTACAGGAGGGCTTCCACAGCTTCATGGATATACAGGAGAAAAAACAATAATTTTCAAAGAACTTAAGTCTGCAAATAAGAATAATTAAATATATGAGTAAATTCAAGGCCAGAAATGACACCCTTCCTATCATTCTACCAAAACTGGAAAACTGAGAGCAGAAAAGAGAGACAACAGAACAATTCAAAAAGGGTTTTAATAATTAGCCCAAAGGACCAATGAACCACAAAGGCCTCAGCCTCCAGGACACTGAGACCAGAAGAACTAGATGGTGCTCAGCTACCACTACCAACTGCTCTGAGAGATATCACATCAGAAGGTCCTCAAAAGAGTGGGAGAAAAATGTGGAACAAAACTCAAAATTCATTAAAAAAAAAAAAGACTAGGTTTACTGGTTAGAGAGTGGCAGAACCCCCAAGACTATGGTCCTTGGTTACAACTTTGGACGTGGAACTGAACGCACTCTCATAGTATGGAAGACTGAAGTAGAAAGCCAAAGGGCCCCTTTGCTGAAAATTCCAGAACTTTAACAAACCAGCAGGCATGATTAAAGTAGACATTAATCATAGTGACTAACTTGCTATTCTTCCCTCCCCTGTGCTTTCTTTTAAAGGAATAGAATAGCTAACCTTTTAACAAAACACTGATTTTTTTTAGGTTTGTTATTTTCAATTATACATTCTTCTAAGCATGAACCTCTCCCACGATTGGTTTTGGCCAAGGACCATAGTGTATGAAGCAAGACAACCCTGGGGAGAGGGATGTCAAACCTGGAATAACCACAGAAAAGAAGAACAAAGACATTCCTGGAAGTTCAAGTGATCTTCAATCTCCTTCCCATCTCCCTATAAAACCCTTTGTTATGTATAATCTCCCTATAAAACCCTTTTGTGAAAGACAGACTTTTCACAGAAACTATTCTCTCTGTCTCTTTGGGTATCAATACTCAATAAATCTTTTGCTTTTCCACTTCAACCTCTTATGGTGATTGGCCCTACTTGCGATAGGTGGTAAGAATCTCATAATTCCTGCATTAGTAGCTCAATTTTCAGTCAACAATAAACAGGTGTCAACAAGGTGAACAATGGCACTAGGAGGGTACACCCTCCTTAGAATAACTGATCATCTGAGATTAAAAGCACAGCACTTGCCCTGAAGGCAGGAAGGGCTAGGAGAGAAGGAATGGAAATAAGAAACACAGAAAGAAAGCTGGAAGTGTTACATTACACTGAGGGGATTACAATCCATAATGTAAAAAAAGTGTGTTTATTGTTGAATGGAATCTTGATTTGCTATGTAAATATTCACCCAAATCACAATTAAAAACTTTTTTTTAATCCTATGCAGTTCTATTTCATAGGAATCAATTCAACAGCAAGTAGCAACAACAACCTTAAATACACTTACTTTTCTTTTTTTTTGTTACAGACAAAAAAAAGCCCACAGGTTCAACTACTCGGTCCCTCTGGGTAGCTGGCTGTGACCAAGCAGTGACCACAACCTTGCCCCTTGTCAGCTCTACTATACACCTGGG
>NW_006922037.1:2219018-2221973 GCF_000298275.1 Orycteropus afer afer
TTTCAACCAGGCACAGGGAAAAGAAAAAATGTAGAAAACTAGGACCTGGTAGGGGAAGATTAATAATAATAATAAAAAGGACAAAAGTATTAATAATATTAGTTGTTTTGAAACAGACAAATACAAGCAAACTAATCACCAGAAAAAAGAAAGCGAAAAAGAAAAAAAATTAAAATTAAAAAAAGAGAAAAAAAAATCAGTGGAGGACAGGGCAGGGCACCCAGGCTCCGTCTGAGCACACAGACTGTGATGGAATTCCTGTGGGCCCAGAAGGTAGGTGGGAGTGGGGGATTGCCACACCTCCATTCACCAAGTGGGTGTGGGGTATAAGAGTAACAAGAGGAATGTTGTACCTTTTCAGTCTTGCAGGTCCCAAGTGTACTTGGGGTTGCTGCAAAGCAGAATGTGTTCTTAAGACCCAGGAATCTGCGAGCGCGCTGTCTCTTTGAATATCCAAAATAGTCAAGACGCTTTTTAAACCTTCAAAATGGCAGGGTCCTTCAGACCGGCAAAAGTCCACAGCTCAGCCCACCTTTCTCTTCACCTTCTTCGTTTGTTCCTCAGCCACCATGCGCAGTCCTCCATGCAGTCCCTGGCTAGCAGGGTGACTTTTAGGTTAATTCTTAGGCCCTACCTCTACTTGGGAATCTCCAAGCTGTCTGTGCCATCAGGATCGCTCAGGATCGCTGCCAGACTGCAGCTCTGTGTGTCTCCTTTTTTGGTATTTTCATACAAATTCATCTGCTAGTTGGGGTTTTGTCCACTTCTATATCCGTGCCATCAAGGCTCTGGGGTCCAAGATTATCTTCTGTGTCTGTGTTAATTGGTTTCCCTTTATTTTGTTGAAGAGGGTTTGTGCAGTCTTTCTGCCTAGTCTGCCGTCTTGCCGGAACTCCAATACACTTACTTTTCAACACAACTTTACTTATAAATATCTATCCTACAAAACAGTTGCACAAATAAGATACTGATTTCTAATCAATTTTCTTTTAATTTTTATTGTGATTTCAGTGAAAGCTTACAGAGCAAATTCATTTTCCATACAGCAGTTCATACACATTTTGTCTCATGACATTGACTGCAATTCTCCACAATGTAACCACTCTCTTCCCACTTCCTCCTCATAGTTACTTCTTCCCTGCATCTTTCCCTCCCATGCACTCCCACCCCCTGAGCTGTATACCTGTACAAACACTACACTTCTGCTCTTCCATGACTGACTGCTCCAAGTAGTGTATCTACCTAATGTAAATGTTTACCCCATATGTCTGTCTATTGTTTGGCTGGAAGCCACAGGAGTGAGTTCAATACCAGACCCGAAGGGTGGCTGGAGGCCATAGTCTCAGGGGTCTCTCTAGGTTCTATCACAGCAGCAAACTTGGTCTTTTTTTTTTTTTTTTTTTTTATGATTTTGAGTTTTGTTCCACATTGTTCTCCCACTCTATCAAGGATCTCCTGTACTGATGCCCTTCCAAGTGTTTGACAGTGGTAACCAGGCACCATCTAGTTCTTCTGGTCTCATATTCATATAAGCTGAAGATCACATAGTCTACTAGTCCCTTGGACTAATTGCTTCCAGGTGTCTTTGGTTCTCTATATTCTTCTTTGCACTAGACAAGGAGAGAACCATCTGTGCATCTAGATGGCCACCTGCAAACTTTTAAGACCCCCGTTACTACTCACCAAAGTAGGATGAAGAACAATGTTTTTGTGTAGTTATGTTATGCCAATTGAGCTTGATATCCCTTGAAACCATGGTCCCTAGTCCAGAGGTCCAACTGCTCACTCCCTCTGGGTAACTGGTTGTGGCCAAGAAGCCACCACAACCTTGCACCCTGTCAGCTCTACTATACACCTGTACATTCTTACAGTGCATATAAATACACATATAGAAACATTGTTTGTTAATCCTATGGTTATGGACACATTACCCCCTGTCTAGACATACCTGATCATTCAGCCTGTCCACCCATCTATCCACCTACAGATTAATGTTGGCCTCCCTGACAAGTAGTACTGTACATGCAAAAGGGTTCATCTTTGTTGTCTATACCTGATTTCTAATGAAATAAATAAGTATTTGATGATGTGAAATAGCAATACCTACCTTCAATAATTTTCTGAGAATTTTCACTTTCAAAACTCAGTAACTAATCAATATCCGAAAGTAGTTTCTTTTTAGCATTTGTTTAATGTGTATCTGCAGGGATCCTGGTGAGGAGAGAGAACCCAGGCACGCTCAAAGCAGCAGGATGGGAGAGCGGGAGAAAGGGAATTAAAAGCCAGGAACCAGGACAGAGGAGCAGTCATCAGCAGGGATCCAGGTGAGGAGAGAGAACTCAGGCACACCCAAAGTAGCAGGACAGGAGAGTGGGAGAAAGGGGATCAAAAGCCAGGATCCTGGAAAGAGGAGCAGTCACCCACAGGGATCCAGGTGAGGAGAGAGAACCCAGGCACACCCAAACCAGCAGGGCAGGAGAGCAGGAGAAAGGGGATTAAAAGGCCCAGGAACCTGGACAGAGGAGCAGTCAGCTGCAGGGACCCAGGTAAGGGTGGTACGAGAAGTTTCCAACAGGGAGACAAACTTGTCTGTCGGTTTGTCCTACTGTGGTGACATGTTGCTGTGAGTTTTGAGGCTGAGCCACTGGTGTTTCAAACCCAGAGGGATGCACATGGTACAAAGGTATCAGCCCAGCTTACAGACTGAGACAGACTAGGAAGAAGGAAGACGCCGTCCACTTCTCAAAGAATTGGCCAGGGAAAACCTTATGAATAGCAAAAAAATACTGTTTGATACATTACCACACAACTTTATGAATAGTCCAGTTAGGTTAGAAGGCTCTCAAAATAGGACTGAGAAAGAGCTGCATCATCTGAGTAAACCCAGCCTTATACATATGGATAACGTAAAGCTTTCAAGACCTCCATTTGCTGATGTGGCACCACTCAAATTGA
>NW_006922037.1:2224447-2234940 GCF_000298275.1 Orycteropus afer afer
TTCTACAATAGAAACCAATGGAAGCAGCAGTCAGGACATTAGACGACGTGTAGCACTGGGTAGGTTGGCTGCGAAGGAACTATTTCAAGTGCTGAGGAGCAAGGATGTCTCCTTGAGGACTAAGGTGTGCCTGACACAAGCCATGATATTTCCAATTGCCTCCTATGCATGTGACAGCTGGACAATGAATAAGGAAGACTGAAGAAGACTTGATGCTTTTGAGTTGTGGTGCTAGCGAAGAATGCTCAAAGTACCATGGACTGCTAAAAGAGCTAACAGATCTGTCCTGGAGGAAGTGCACCCAAAATGCTCCTTGGAAGTGAGAATGACCAGACTTCGTCTCACCTATTTTGGTCATGTTTCAGAAGAGAATATTCCCTGGAGAAGGATGTCATGCTTGGGAGGGTGGAGGGTCAACAAAAGAGGGGGAGGCCTTCAATAAGAGGGATTGACACGGTGGCTGGGATGATGGGCTCAAGTATGGCAGGGATCATGGAGCTGGCGTGGGATCGGGCAATGCTTCCTTCTGCTGTGCATGGGTCACTATGAGTCGGAAACAATTCAATGGCACCTAACAACGACAACAACGTGTATCTGAGACTGCTATTGTTGTTAGGTGCTATTGGAGAATTTTTTTAAAAAAACACAGTTTTAAAATGTAAGTATTCTAAAATACTTTTAAAAGGTGATGAGGTATAAACGTACATATAAAGAATAAACCAAACCAAGCCAAACTCTGACTCATAGCAACCACAATCTTTACCAAAGTAGATTTTCCCCATCTTCCTTCCACGGAGCATCTGGTGCATTTGAACTGACAACCTCCTGGTTAGCCTTAAGGCATTGAGCCACCAGAGCATATAAAACAGCAGCAGACAGATAATAATAATAATAATAATAATAATATCTAGAAATGCTAAATAAAACAACTAAAATTAATAATAATAATTGAAATAAAATCTCAAAGAATGGGTTACATAGCAATCAGACAAGGAAAAGAAAATTGATAAAATGGAAAGCAGAATATATACTAGAAAAAAAATTCAGGATAAAGATAGTTACTATATATGATCAAAGGGGTGGTTTACCAGAAAGATATGCTAATTCTAAAGTTTTATGAACTCAACAATATAAGAAATAGAAAGTAAAAAAAAAGTAGTCTTTTTCTCACTTTCTTGAAAAAATTAACATTTACAGTTTGAGGCATATACCTACTTTTTTAGTGGTTTGTAAATACATATAAACAACATTTAAAACATAGTTAACATTGCAAAGAATGGGAATTCCAGAACACTTAACTGTTCTCATGAGAAACCTGTACAAAGACTTAGAGGTTGTTCTAATGGAACAGGTAGACACTGCATGGTTTAAAATCAGGAAGGGTGTGTGCATCAGGGTTGTATCCTTTCACCATACTTATTCAATCTATATGCTGAGCAAATAATTTGAAAAACTGGACTACATGAAGAAGAACACAGCATCAGTATTGGAGGAAAACTCATTAACAACCTATGATATGAAGATGACACAACCCTGCTTGCTGAGAAGAAGACTTGAACCACTTACTGATAAAGATCAAACATTATATCCTTTGGTATGGATTACACCTCAACACATAGAAAACAAAAATTCTCACAAATGGGCAAATAAGCAACATCACAATAAGTGGAGAAAGGATTGAAGTTATCAAAGATTTCATTTTACTTGGATCCATAATTCAATATCTATGGAAGCAGCAGTCAAGAAATCAGATGACATACTGCACTGGGCAAATGTGCTGCAAAAGACCTCTTTAAAGTGTTAAGGAGCAAAGATGACACTTTCAAGGCTAAGATGCACCTAACCCAAGCCATGTTATTTTCAACTGCCTCATATGTATGTGAAAGCTGGAGAGTGAATAAGAAACACTATACAAGAGTTGAGGAGCTCTGGTAACATAGTGCCTAAGGCGCTTGACTGCTAACCAGAAGGCTGGCAGTTCAAACCCACCAGCCACTCCTCAGAAGGAAGGTTGGGCAATCTACTTCTGTAGTGATACCGTCTCAGAAACCCAAGGAGGGGTCGCTATGAGTTGGGTCTGACTCGACGGCACATAACAACACAACATAGAAGAGTTGATGTCTTTGAATTGTGGTACTGGCAAAGAATAATGATAGTACCATGGAGTGTCACAAGAATGAACAAATCTGTTCCAGAAGAAGTGCAGCCAGAACACTCCTTGGAAGCAAGAAAGGCCAGACCTCATCTACTTTGGTCATGTTGCCAGAAGGGACCAGTGCCTGGAAAAGGTATCATGCTTGCTAAAGCAGAGCATCAGCGGCAAAGGAGAAGACCTTCAATGAGATGGACTGACACAGTGGCTGCAACAATGGGCTCATATTGTGAGGGTGGAGCAGGACCGGGCAATGTTTCGTTCTGTTGTACACAGGGATGCTACAAATCAGAGATGATTCAATGGCACCTAACAAAACCATTTAAAAATTGAGATCACATGATACATATTTGCAGCTTCTCAGGCATGTTACAGTTGATGCAAAGAACTCATATATCCACCCACACTATGATTAAATTTGGATTAGGTCCCTGATTTGTTTACCCAAGAACTTAGGAACATACTGGAAGCAAGACAGCCCCACAAAGCAAAAGCAGATGTAGCTTATCTCAACAGCAGAACACAGGCTAAAATTGTTGGAAATGTTATCTCTTGGTTCTTTACAGGTATTCTAAATTCACAGCTTTTTCCTTTTAAGAAGAACTCACACAGTCCCTGTTTTTAATTTTTAAAAAAAGGTATTTACAGACATCAGAGATCACCTTATTCTTCACTCAAACTAAGCATCTGCCAACTACATCTTAATGAGGAGGTTGCAGGGGTGGGGGTGGGGGTCAGCACCCAGGCACAAGTGAGCAAGGTCAGCATTGGCTACCTACTGACTCTGATTTACTCCCCACTTATTCTGGTGGTTATGACACTCAGTTTGGTATGAGGACTACAATTCAGAATCTCTTTCCTATTTACAAATTATATGAAACAACTGTTTTCAGACACTACACAACAGGCAGCCCAGAACTGTGAACCCTGAGGGAAAGGAAATAAACAAAATGAGACATAAACGTAGCCCGTGATTTTGGCCTGAAGACTTTGTAGACCATGATGCAGGGAGAGGAGGCCCAAGAAGATGACAGTCTCCTTGGATTGAAGAAAACAGCTGCATTTGTGAAGTCTGAAACTGCTGGAATTGTGAGGCATGGTACTCTGAGGTGAAGAAACTACAAAGAGAAAGACCTGGAGAAATCTGCTTAAGAATTCTTTTGAGTCTATGGCTAAATATTTAGCTGCTTATGCACCTTATAGAACTCCTAGCACAAAAAGATACTGGAAGCTATAAACAGAACAATACCTAGAGATCATGTAGGATTAGGAGACATCTGAACAGTGACCAGAATCTTCACTGAACACAGGGCCATTCAGTGGAGAACCCAGAAGGGTCATTTTAATTAGTGGGTTGCAATAAGCCCAGAGGGAGCTTTGGTAGCATAGTGCCTAAGGCACTTGACTGCTAACCAGAAGGCTGGTGTTTCAAACCCACCAGCCACTTCTCGGAAGGAAGGCTGAGCAATTTACTTCCGTAGAGATACTGCCTCAGAAATCCAAGGAGGTGTCGCTACGAGTTGGGTCTGACTCAACAGCACGTAACAACAACAAGCCCAGAGTAAAGGCTGCCCTAAACCTACACCAACAAGACTTTTAAAATACCTGAAAATATATAATCTGAGGTTTTAAACATACATCTGTTGGTAATCGATGGAAGAAGGAGACAGAAATCAGTAAGGACACAGAAGATTTTTTTTTTTTTTAAAGCACTATTAGCAAACTTTACCTAGTTGACGTTTTAGAACCCTCTACCCAAAACTCAAAAAGAAGACTGGGCAGTCTACTTCTATAGAGATACAGCCTTGGAAACCCAAGAAGGAGCTACGAGTAGGAACTGACTCAATGGTAGTGAGTTTAGTTTTTGGTTTTCTACCCCAAAACACCAAGATATTCTTTTCAATTTCCTTGGAACGTTCACCAAGATACACCACATGCTGGGCCATAAAATAAGCCTAATAGTAAGTTAAAATGATTTAAATCATGCAGAGTATTTTCTATGATAATAGAATGATGTTTGTTGAAACATCTCAACGAGTATTCCGTCAGTTTCTAGAGCCTTGAAATACAATGAAATTAGAAACTAATATTAGAAGGCTGTCTGGAAAATCTCAAAATATTTGAAATTAAAGAACCAGTTTTAAATAATTTTCTTTCACAGAAGAATTCCAATAGGAATTAGAAAATATTTTGAATATACAAAAAATGAAAACATTGTTGTTGTTAGGTCAAATTGGCTCAGACTTAGCGACCCTATGTACAGCAGAACAAAATACTGCCTGGTCCAGCGCTGGCCTCACAATCCTTGCTATGCCTGAGCTCATTGTTGCAGCCACTGTGTCAATCCCTCTAGTTGAGGTCCTTCCCCTTTTCACTGACCCTCCACTTTACCAAGCATGATAGCCTTCTCCAAATAATGGTCCCTTCTGACAACATGACCAAAGTAAATGAGACACAGTCTGGCCATTCTCGTTTCCCAGAAGCAGTCTGGCTGCACTTTTTTCAAGACAGATTTGTTCCTTCTCCAGGCAGTCCATGGTATCTTCAGTATTCTTTGCCAACACCACAACTCAAAAACATCAACTCTTCTTCAGTCTTCCTTCCTTATTCATTATCCACCTTTCACATGCATATGAGGCAATTGAAAATACTATGGCTTGGATTAGGTACACTTTAGTCTTCAAAGAGACATCTCATCTATGCTTTTCAGCACTTTAAAGAAGTCTTATGCAGCAGATCTGCCCAGTGCAATATGTCATCTTGTTTCTTGACTGATACCGCCATTTGTGTTGATTGTGGATCCAAGTAATATGAAATTTTTGACAACTTTAATCTTTTCTCCATTTATTATGATGCTGCTTATTGGTCCAGTTGTGAGGATTTTCATTTTCCTTATGTTGAAGTATAATCCATACTGCAGATTAGTCTTTAATCTTTATCAGTAAGTATATCAAGTCATCTTCACTTTGAGCAAGTAAAGTTGTGTTAGTGAGTTGTTAGTGAGTCTTCCTCCAACACTGATGCCACATTCTTCTACATAGAGTCCAGCTTCTCGGATTATTTGCTGAGCATATGATTGAGTAAGTATGGTGAAAGGACACAACCCTGATGCACACTCTTCCTGATTTTAAACCATGCATTATCCCCTTACTCTGTTAGATGACAGCCTCTTAGTCTATGTACAGGTTTCTCATGAGCACAGTTAAGTGTTCTGGAATTCCCATTATTCTCAATGTTACCCATAATTTGTTATGTTCTGTAGTGATACCACCCCAGAAATCCATAGGATCTGCTATGAGTCGGATCTGACTTGCAGCAGTGAATGTGTTTTTTTTTTTTTTTTTACACAGTTGAATGCTTTTGCATAGTCAATAAAACACAAGTAAACATATCTCTGGTATTCTCTCCTTTCAGCCAAGATTCATCTGACATCAGCAGTGATGTCCCTTGTTCCATGACCTCTTCTGAATCCTACTTGCATTTCTGGAAGTTCCCCATCAATATACTGCTGCAATAGTTTTTTAATTATCCTCAGCAATTTTTTGTTTTTGTTTATTTTTGCAGTGTTCCCTCCCCACCCCTTCAACTTCTGATAACCAACAAAAAAAGTTTCCCTCAGCAAAATTTTACTTGCGTGTGATATTAATGACATTGTATAGATAATTTCCACATTCTGTTAGATCACCTATCTTTGGAATGGGTACAAATATGGATCTCTGCCAGTCACTTGGCCAGGTAGCTATCTTCCAAATTTCTTGGCATAGATGAGTAAGTCCCTCCAGAGTGGCATCTGTTTGTTGAAACATCTCAATGAGTATTTCATCAGTTTCTAAAGCCTTGTTTTTCGTCAATTCCTTAAGTGCGGCTTCAACTTCTTCCTTCAAAGCTATCAGTTCTTGATCATATGCCACCTCCTGGAATAGATGAACATCTACCAATTCCTTTTTGTACAGTGACTCTGCATATTCCTTCCATCTCCTTTTCATGCTAACACAATCTTTCAGTATTGCAACTCAAAGTCTGAATTTTTTCCTCAGTTCCTTCAGCTTGAGAAATGCAGAACATGTTCTTCCCTTGTGGTTTTCTAACTCCAGGTCTTTGCATGTTTCATTATAATAACTGACTCTGTCTTCTTTCATCAAAGAGGTGGTCTTTGATATCTCCTGTTCAGATCTTTCATATTGTCATTTCTTCCATGTACTTTAGATACTCTCCATTTAAGAGCCAAGGTTCAGAGGCTCTCCTGACATCCATTTTGATCTTTTTTCCCTTCTTGTCTTTTTAGTGACATTTTGCTTTCTTCATTGATGCTATTCTTGATGTCATCTCACAATTTGTCTGGTTTTCAGTCATGGGGTTCAATGTGTCAAATCTATTTTTTAGACGGTCTCTAAATGCAGGTGGAAAATAATCAAGATCATATTTTGGCTCTTGTGGACTTGTTTCAATTGTCTTTAGCTTCAACTTGAACTTGTGTGTCCATCAATATTTGTGAGGTGTAATTAAAGCAGTGCTTAGATGAATATAATATTCCATACTTACATTAGAAAATAAGGAAGTTCTACAATGATATAGGCTAATTTAGGAAGCTAGAAATAGATACTGCATTGTTCAATTGGATGTCCTCTTTTGTGAAATATTCAGTCAAATGTTTTTACCAATTTTTCTACTCAGTTGATTTGTTCTTTTCATATTGTTCTGAGTATTTTGTTGTGTTTTAGGTGAAAGTTTACATAGCAATTAGATTCTCATTCAACAATTTATATACAAAATATTGTGACAGTAGTTACAGTCCCACAATGTGCCAGTACTCTCCCCACTTCCAACCCACCTGACCTATTTCCATCCATCAGTTTCCCAGCACTGCCCCACCCCTTGCCATCTCATCATTGCTTTTGGGTAAATGTTGACCACTTGATCTTGAATCATTGATTATTTAAAGGAGCACATTCCTCACAAATAAACAGGTTTCTGTTTATTTCATAGGACAATCTATTCTTTGGCTGAAAGGTCACTCTGGGAGTGGCGTCAGTTCCAGGTTAAAAGGCTATCTTAGGGCAATAATTTTGGTGGTTCCTTTAGCCTCTATCAGTGCTAAGTCTGGTCTTTTATGATTTTGAGATTTGTTCTACATGTTTCTCCCATTCTAACCAGGATCTTCTATTATGTTCCTGGTCAGAATGATAGGTTGTAGCAGTTGTGCACTATGTAGTTCTTCTGGTCTCAGGTTATCTTCTGGTCTGAGGATAATGATGCTATAGTTCATGCACACTATTAGTCCTATACCCTAGTTTCTTCTATGAGTCTTTGGTTTCCATCTTTCTCTTTTGTCCTAGCCAAGTAGAGACCAGTGTCATACTGCCCAAGGCATCTGACTGCTAACCAGAAGGCTGGTGGTTCAAACCCACCAGCCACTCCTTGGAAGGAAGACTGGGCAATCTACTTCCATAGTGATATCACCTTGGAAACTCAAGGAGGGTCGCGATGAATTGGACACAACTTGATGTCAGTGAGGCTTTTTTTTTTTTTTTTTTAAAGTAAAGAACAATAGCTGTATCTTAGATGGCCACTTGCAAGTTTTTAAGACCACAAATGTTACCCAAACTAGGGTGTAGAACATTATCTTTATGAATTAAGTTATGCCAGTTGACCTCTGGTGGCATAGTGCCTAAGGCACTTGACTGCTAACCAGAAGGCTGGCAGTTCAAACTTACCAGCCACTGCTCGGAAGGAAGGTTGGGGCAATCTAATTTCATAGTGATACTGCCTTGGAAACCCAAGGAGGGGTCGCTATGAGTCAGGTCTGACTCGACGTATGTAACAACAACAACAATTGACCCAGTTATCCCATGAGACTATGGTCCTTTTCATATTCACTTGTAAGAATTCCTCAATGATTATGGATCCCAGTCCTTTTTTGGACATATATATTTGAGAGACTAAATGAACAAATGGACAATGGCCATACCATATATAAAATTAAACTCTGACCCACTATCTGTAGTATCCACTCCAGGAAGATAAACCATTATCTGCAGCTACCACTCCAGCAGCCAAACAATCCCTGTAAAAATAAGCCAAAAATGGCAAGGACTTGATTAATAACTGGCAGCTTCCTTAATTTTTGTCCCCACTAAGGACCAACAACAGAAAGCCAAATATGCCTCCCTCAAAACCAACCATATAAAATGCCTTGCTTTTAGTTAGCCTGCCTCCAGTGTCCCATGCCAAAAGCTTTCAATCACAGTATACCTAAAGCCTTCCCTTTTTTCTGCTAGAAAGCTTCCTAACTCTCCTGCTTGCTTTTGAATTTCTGCCAAATGAAAGTGAAGATGGCTGATTACCTTGTTACAACGAGCTTTGAATAAATAGCCTTCGTTTGTTCTTATCTGGGTGTTTTTGTTTGTTTCTTGTCTGTTTCCATATACTGCAAATATACTTGTTCACTCTGACAATTGCTTTTATATTGGTAACTTTCAATGAAGCAAGTTGTTGATATTTAAGATAATCCAGTTTACAAATTTTTATTTCATATTTTGTTTTCTTTTATGTCTGTTTTAAGAAATTTTTGCCTACTACAAAGTCACAAAGATGTTCTATGTTTACCTCTAAAAGCTTTAATGTTCTAGGCTTCATATTTAGATCAGCAATGTTTCACTTCAAAGAAATATGAAATCATAATTAACTAAAAGCTTACAAATTTCCCGTTTAATTACTTAAGTGAATTTTAAAATTCCATACATAGTGCCTCAAACGTGTAAAAAGAAATTAAGGTATCAAACAGAATATATGTGTAGCCTCAAAAAAAAAGTATTAGATATAGATATAGATGTAGTCTCAATGTATGAAAACAACTTTCAAGAGACCAACACTGAAAGTTCATCTCAGGAGTTTGAAAACAAAAATCCCAAATCTACTTGCCATTTATTCCACTGAAATTTCTGCCTATACATTTCTTAACCTACAATATTGTTTACTGTATAGCAAAATACAATTAAAGTACACATTAAAAATATTTTTAAAACCAACAATGTAGATTAATTATACATCTAAACTACTTTATATTTTAAAAAGATGAGGAGGTCAGAAAAGATAAAGTAGAGTAGACAGAATCTGAGGGAAAAAAAATAAAAATGGAAAACTATAGAAGAACTTTATCTCCTTATTTATCACATTTTGTAATTATATATTTGTGTGTTTATTTGACTACTGCTGGTATACCCCCAATAAACAAGCTCCATGAGGCATGGAGCCATATGTTCTCTCCTCAATATTTTAGTTCCAGTGTCCAATATATTTACTGAATTAATGAATGAAAGTACAAGCAACACAAAGGGCCACACCAATTCAGTAATATGTAACTAATATGATATAACTTGGTAGTCTGAAAAGCATTTTTCACATACACTATTCATTTTGCTACAATAGTTTACTTCTCTCCAGTCCCCAGTACTCTACACCACCATGAGTGATAGCTTCAAACTCAATCTATAGGCTCATTTTACATTATACCAAGAAGCATTCTACTGATAGAAAAGAGGAGTATAAGGGACCCTGAGCATCAGGGTCTTAATTTGGCATTAAATTAGGTTCATGCTAATCTTATTCTGACTTTGAAATTACCCACTCTTACCCAGAGATACTTGATAAATGTACTGCTCATGAATTCCAATTTCTATGTGAGAATTTTTTTTGTTTTTGTTTTTGTACCTCCCACACACCTCTCTCTGTCTTGCTCTTCCTAAATGCCACCATGTGACACTCACATTTGGTACACTGCCCATCCCTTCATCCAAATCAAGACTTGTCCCTACCTATCTAGCAGTGTTCCCTCCCCTCCCCTCCCACACCTGGTAACCAACAAAAGAAGTTTTCTTCCATATATAAACCTTTCCTTGACTTTTTACAATAATCAACTAACACAGTATTTGTTCTTCTGTGATTGATTTATTTCATTATTTATAATGTCCTCCAAGTTCATTCACATTATGTGGTGTTTCATAGATTCTATATTATTCACTAGTGTTCCAAAGTATTCCATCATACGTATATACCATACTTTGCTTATCCATTCTTCCAATTGCCATACTGCTTTCCACACTAGTTGTATCATTTTACAGCAGTGTATGAGAGTCCCAAACTCTCCATATCCTTGCCAGCATTTGTTCTTTTCTGTCTTTTTAAACCTTGCTATTAGTGCTGGGGCCAAATGGTATCTACGGTGTGGTAAATTACCTGGTATGGTTTTTCTACCCATAAGTCTTTGTAAACTCCGAGATCCGGCAAGATGACGGACTAGGCAGAAAGACTACACAGACCCTCTCCAACAAAGAACAGGGAA
>NW_006922037.1:2235945-2236544 GCF_000298275.1 Orycteropus afer afer
CTACCAGGTCCTAGTTTTCAGCATTTTTGTTTTCCCAGTGCCTGGTTGAAAAAAATTTTTTTTAAATGTAAGGTCGCCCCCCCTTTTTTCTCGTGATTAACTCCGTACCATCTTTTAATTTTTGCATTTTTCCCATTTTTTTTCCTTCATTTATTATTCTACTTCCCTACTTTTTTTTCTTAGTGCCCTATTCCCAAATATTGCAAGTTTTCTTGTTTTTTCTTCTTTTTTTCCCTTTTTTCTTTTTTTCATTACTGTTCCTGTATGATTACATGGTGTGGTTTTCATCCATGGGCTTTTAGTTTTTTGATGGTTATTCAATTGTAATTTGTGTCTAACTGAGTGGGAGACAACAACCATCCCCATAAGACACAACTACACCCACACCTCTTCCAACTTCACTTACTGAGCAAGAGCCACTTCCCTCCTTCACCACCAACGGGCCAATGATAAAAAACACCAAGAAGAGCCTAAATCACACTTGGCTTCTCTTCACAAACAATTAACAGAGATCTAAATACAACAACACCACGACACCTCGGAAACAACAGACCATCAGAGTCCACACAAAGAAGCAAGATAAAGTGATAGAAACAAGG
>NW_006922037.1:2248664-2249317 GCF_000298275.1 Orycteropus afer afer
TTGCATAGTATTCCCTTGTGTGTATGTACCATAGTTTGGTTATCCATTCCTCAGTTGATGGACATCTAGGTTGTTTCCATGTTTTGGCTATTGTAAATATTGTTCAGTAGAATTCTCCAGTGAAACCACTTGGGCCAGGGCTATTTTTTCTGTTGGTAATTTTTTTATGACCTGTTCAATTTCTTCTTTTGTTATAGGTCTGTTCAAATTTTCTGCCTCATTCTGTGTTAGTTAAGTTGTATGTTTCTAGAAATCTGTCCACTTTTGCTATATCTTCAAATTTGCATTCTTCATAGTACCCTGATATTATCTTTTTATTTCAGTTGGTTCTGTTGTGATGTCACCCAACTCATTTCTTACTCATGTTACCTGTATTTTCTCCCTCTTTTCCTTTGTTAAATTTGCCAGTGGTTTGTCAATTTTATTGATCTTTTCAAAAAAACAACTTCTGGTGTTACTGATTTTTTCTATTGTCTTTCTACTTTCTGTTTATTTCTGCTCCAATCTTTATTATTTCTTTTATTCTAGTGCCTGTAGGCTTTTGTGCTGCTCTTTATCAAATTGTTGGAGATGTTGGGGTAAGGTGTTGATTCTGGCTCTTCTTTTCTGATGTGTGCATTTATTGCTATAAATTGGCCTCTGATCACTGCTTT
>NW_006922037.1:2249747-2258896 GCF_000298275.1 Orycteropus afer afer
AACCAGAAGGCTGGTGGTTCAAACCCACCAGCCACTCCTCGGAAGGAAGGTTGGGCAATCCTACTTCCATAGTGATACTGCCTCGGAAACCCAAGGAGGGATTGCTATGAGTCGGGGCCGACTCGACGGCACATAACAACAACAACAACAAGGAAACCTTAGAGACAGGGCCTCAGGACTGTGTTATTGCATTCTCTTAGTTGTCCTGATCATGGTTGAGACTTAGTTACAGACTAGTGGAACAGTGCCTAAGGCATGTGATTGCTAACCAGAATGCTGGCAGTTCAAACCCACCAGCCACTCCTCAGAAGGAAGACCGGACAATCTACTTTCATAGAGATACCACCTCAGAAACCCAAGGAGGGGTCGCTATGAGTTGGATTCAACTCGACAGCATTGAGTTTGTTTTTTGTTTGTTTGGCTTTCATTCTCATTTGATTCAATAAATTTTTAAAATTCGTATTTTATTTCTTTTATTACCCAGCCTTTTTTAAGGAAGATATAATTCAGTTTCCATGTGTTTGCTCTTTTTCCTTTGATCTTCCTACTGTTGATTTTGAATTTTATGGCATTGTGATCTGAGAAGATGCTTTGCAGTATTTCCATGTTTTTATATTTATAGAGGCTTGTTTGGTGGCTTAACATCTGGTCTATCCTGGAGAAATGTTCCATGTGCACTAGAAAAGAAAGCATATTGTGCTGTTGTTGGATGAAGTGCTCTGTAGATGTCTATAAGGTCAACTTGGTGGATTGTATTGTTTAGCTCTTCTGCATCTATGTTAAGTTTCTTTCCATTTGTTCTATCTTTCATTGAAAGTGGTGTATTAAAGTCTTCTACTATGACTGTGGAGTTATCCATTTGTCTTTCAATTCTAGTTAATGTATTTGGGGGATCTTGCAATGGGTGCATAGATATTTATTATGGTTATGTCCTTTTGTTCACTTGATCCTTTAATCATTATATAATGCTCTTCCTTGTCTCTTATGGTGGTTTTTGTCTTACAGTCAATTTTATCAGAAATTATTATTGCCACTCCTGCTCTTTTTTGTTGCCATATGCTTGGTATATCTTTTTCCAACCTATGTATTTTTAGTCTATTTTTGTCTTTGTCTTTAAGGTGTGTCTCTGGTAGACAGAGTATTGTCTGGTTATGTTTTCTTATCCAGTCTGCAATTCTCTGTCTCTTAAGTGGTGTATTTAATCCATTGACTTTCAGTGTAATTATCGACACATATGAACTTGTCTTTGTCATTGTTATGTGTTTTTTCATGGTGTTGCTGATTTCTTTGTTCCATATAATTTTCTGTGATGAGTGCATATTGTTTATGAATTGTGTTATCATTTCTATTGTTGCTATTGATTTAGTATTTGCTAAATATTTGTGTTTCTCCTCTTTTTATTTTGATATGAAGGTTTATAATTTTTCTTTAAGGTTACTCTGTGATTTATAATTTTCTTCCCAAGTTTATGACAGTCTGTTCTATCTTGCAATTTGTCTTGACTTCCTCACCATTTAGAAGTTCTGTAACTACACTATTTCTTCCCTCTTTTTGATTTCTGGTTGTCCTCATTTGCCAATTGATGTCTCTGGTTTCCTGTTTATAGTCTTGTAAGCTTATTTTACTTTGGATACTTCCATAACTAGATTGTTTTCTGGCTTATCTCATCATGTATGTTAATGGTCAGTTGTTGTTGTTCTTTGTTTTGTTCTCTGTCCAAAGGTCTCCCTTGAGCATCTCTGGTAAGGGTGGTTTGGTTTTAACAAATTCCCCTAATTTCTTCTTATATTGAAATGTCCTAATTTCACTATCATATTTGAGGGTCAGTTTTGCTGGGTATATAATTCTTGGTTGGAATTTTTTTCCTTTCAGGCTTTTATATATACCATCCCATTGCCTTCTTGCCTATATGGTTTCTGCTGAGAAATCAGAGCTTAGTCTTCTTGGTTGCCTTTATTAGGTAACTTTCCATTTTTCCTAAGCTGCCTTCAGGATTTGTTCTTTGTCTTTGGTTTTAACTAGTTTGATGATGATATGTCTTGGTGATTTCCTTTTGGGGTCTATCTTCTTTGGGGTTTGTTGGACTTCTTGAATGGATATATTCTCATCTTTCATCATATCAGGGAAATTCTCTTCCAATAAATCTTGGACAATTTTCTCTATGGTTTTATTTGTCTCTTCCTATACTGGAATTCCTAGTACACATAGGTTATAGCTCTTGATGGTATCCCACACGAACCTTAGGCTTTCTTCATTTTGTTTTGATTTTTCTTCCGATTGATCCCTTTCCAAAGAAGTATTCCAGTATTTGTCTTCAATCTCATTACTTCTATCTTCCATTGATTTGATTCTATTCCTTTACCCGTTCCATGTGTTATCTATTTCTGAAAATACTGTATTAATCCTCTGTATTTCTATCTGTAGATTTGGTATCATTTCCAATATTTCATTTATTTTGTTCTTGTATTATCTTCAAAAATTCTTCTAGGGTTATGTCTATGTTTCCCTTAATTTTGTCAGTGTTTTCCTTGATCTATCTCTCAACCCATTGAAGGTAGCTAAATATATTTCTTTTGAATTCTTTACCAGGGAGTTCCAATGGTGCTTCTTCCTCAGGGATGTGTTCTAGGTCTGTATCCTGGTCCCTTGTTTCTATTGCTTTATCTTGCTTCTTTGCATGGACTGTAATGGTCTGTTGCCTCTGAGACATTGTGACATTGTTGTTTTTATATTTAATTGCTGATTATATGTTTAAGTGATTAGCCCAAGATTTTAATTTTATTTGGATGTATCTAAGTAAGCAGGGTACTGTGCTTCTGTATTCACTAGTTGGCAGCACTTATGCACTCATCACCTGTCTCCTGATGGGTGTGATAGAGAATGAGACTGGGTGCACAGATCTCTGTTAGCTGTTTGTGACAAGCATTAGTCAGACTTGTCTTCGCTGTTGTGTATCATTAGCCCGTTAATGCAGAAGCAAGTGGTGGCCTTCACTCAGTACACGGGGCTGCAGAAGGTGAAGGTATGGTTGGATCATATGGGCACAGTTGCTGTTTCCCACTCAGTTAGACAAAAACATAAAAAAAAAAAAAAAAAAGGAAAACAAGAAGACAAAAAACACAGTTTCCAGTTGTTCTTGTCAAGCAGAGCCTATTCTTAGGTCTCTGGAATCTGAACAAGAATTCTGTCACTTTAAGTATCCAAAATGGCCACAACTTGTAAACATTCGAAATGGCTGCACTTTCAAGAGAACCAAAAGTCCACATCTCAGTTTGTCTCCTTCTTTACTCTTTCACTTTTTAGTCATCAGCCACTGGTATGTCATCCGTACAGTCTTTGGCAAGCAGGGTCAATTTTTAGGTTAATTCTCAGATCTTAATACCACTTAGAAATATTCAAAGTGTCCATGCCATCAGGATAGCTGACAGTCCACAGCTCCATTCATCTCCTTATTCACTGTTTTCATTCAGGTTCTTCTACTAGTTGGTGTTTAATACACTTCTATATTATATTTTTCAAGGCTCAGGGCTTGTTTTCTTTATCTGTGTCAACTGGCTTCTCTTTTCTTTGTTGAAGAGGGTCTGTGTAGCTTGTCTACCTATTCCACCATCTTCCTGGAAGCCCTTATGTATGAATTTTTATCTCTGATTCTCAATAAAGTAACTGAAATTCACACCTGTTGCCAGAAAGCCTTGAAATCCTGTTTCAAGTGGCCCCTAATAAATAACTTGTCTCAACCCTGGGTACATTACTACACTAGATATTATATACTGATTTGCCATTGGCCTAAAATAGACAGCCTGTGTTGGTTCCTGTTGGACTGTTTAATCAATCATAAATGTTGTTGTCATGTGCCATCGAGTGAGACCTGACTCCTAGCAACCCCTCTTTGAGTTTCTGAAGTGGTATCACTATGGAAGTAGATTGTCCAACCTTTCTTCCGAGGAGTGGCATAATACACTTGAATAATTATCTTCACACCCCTTAAATGTTTTCTACCTCTATTTTTTAGTCTTGGGCCTTTAATTGTGCTATTTCTATTATAGCAGCACTAGAAAACTTAGGCATATGTTTACCTGTGTTTTATAGACTATGAAAAGGCATTTGAGTGTGTATTATCCATAACAAATTATGGATAATATTACAAAGAACAGGAATTCCCGAACACTTAATTGTGTTCAAAAAGAACCTGTACATAGACCCAGAGGCAGTCATTCAATCAGAACAAAGGGGATACTGCATGGTTAAAATCAGGAAAGGTATGTGTCATAGTTGAATCCTTTCACCATTCTCATTCAATCTGTAGGCTGAGCAAATAATCCAAGAATGGAGCAGTAATAATAGAGCATCAAGAATACAGCATCAAGGTCTAAGTGGGATTCATACCTGGTATGCAAGCCTGGTTCAACATCAGAAAATGATCAATGTAATCCACCACATAAACCAAAGAAAAGAACCATATGATCCTATCAATAGATGCAGAAAAGGCATTTGATAAAATCCAACATGCATTCCAGTTCAGAACTCTCAGCAAAATAGAGATTGAAGGGAAATTTCTCAACATAATAAAGGGCATATATGCAAAGCCAATGGTCAACAATATTATTAATGGAGAAAGACTCGAAGCATTTCTCTTATGAACAGGAACCAGACAAGGATGCCCTCTATCAGCACTCCTATTTAACATTGTATTGGAACTCCTAGCCAAGGCAATAAGGCAAGAAAGAAAAATAAAAGGCATCCAAATTGGCAACGAGGAAGTAAAGCTATCTCTATTTGTGAATGATGTGATCCTATACATAGAAAAACCAACAGACTCAGCACAAAAACTACTGGAACTAATAAAGAGGTTCAGCAAAGTGGCAGGATACAAGATCAACATACAAAAATCAATTGGATTCCTCTACACTAACAAAGAGACCTCTGAAAAGGAAATAAGGGAAACAATACCATTTACAATAGCTAGTAAAAAGATAAAATATCTAAAACAAATCTTACCAGAGATACAAAAGACCTATACAAAAAAAAAAAAAAAACTATAAAACACTACTACAGGAGATAACAAGGGATCTACATAAATGGAAGAACCTTACTTGTTCATGGATAGGAAGACTGAATATTGTGGAAATGCCAATACTAGCCAAAGCAATCTACACATTTAATGCAATCCCAATCCACATACCAACAAAATTTTTTAAGGATGTGGAAAAACCAATTACTAACTTCATATGTAAAGGAAAGAGACTTCAGATAAGCAGAGCACTACTGAAGAACAAAGTGGGAGGTCTCACCCTCCTGGATCTCAAAACCTACTATACAGCCACAGTAGTCAAAACAGCATGGTATTGGTACAATGATAGACAGATAGACCAATGGAACAAAATAAAAAACCCAGAAAGAGACCCATCCACCTATGGACAGTTGATCTTCAAAAAAGGTCCAAAACCCATTAAATGGGGAAGAGATAGCCTCTTTAACAAATGGTGCTGGCAAAACTGGATATCCACTTGCAGAAAAATGGAAGAAGACCCATACCTCACCCCATACACAAAACTAAACTCAAGTTGGATCAAAGACTTAAATGTAAAACCCAAAACTATAAAATTCATCAAAGATAAAATAGGGGCAAATCTAGGGGCCCTAATTTATGGCATAAATAGACTGTTAGCATAACCCAGAATGCACAGGAGGCAGAGGAGAAGCTAGATGAATGGAACCTTTTAAAAACTAAATTCTTAAGCACATCAAAAGATTTTGTGAAAAGGGTAAAAAGAGAACCTAAAGATAGGGAGAAAATATTTGCCTATGACACATCTGATAAAGGACTTATCTCTAAAATCTATAGAAAACTTAAACACCTCAACACCAATAACACAAACAACCCAATTCAAAAATGGGCAAGGGACATGAATAGACACTGCACTAAAGACAATATGCTGGCAGCCAACAAACACATGAGGAATTGCTTATGATCTTACTCATTAGAGATAAGCAAATCAAAACAACGATGAAATATCATCTCCCCACAGCAATAATAGCAAAGTTCAACAGGACAGAAAATAACAAATGCTGGCGAGGTTGCAGAGAGATTAGAACTCTCATACACTGCTGGTGGGACTATAAAATGGTACAAACATTGTGACAAACAGTATGGCATTTCCTTAAAAAACTGAAAATAGAAATACCATTTGAATCAGCAATTCCATTACTAGGAATATATCCTAAGGAGATTAGAGACAGGACATAAACAGACATACGCACACCCATGTTCATCGCAGCACTATCACTATAGCAAAGAGACAGAAACAACCTAGATGCCCATCAACAGGTGAATGGATAACCAAACTATGGTACATTCACATAATGGAATACTATGCTACATTAAAGAACAGTAAAGGATACATGAATCATCTCACAATGTGGATGAACCTGGAAGACATTGTGCTGAGTGAAATAAGTCAATTGCAGAAGAACAAATATTGTATGAGCCCATTACTGTAAAAAGACAAGGAAGGGTTTGCTTAGGGAGAGGCACTCACTTTGTAGATTACCGGGGATGGGAGGGAAGGGGAAGGGATAATTTCAGGCTAGTTGGGGGCCACACACTGAAGTGGGTAAGGGGAGGAATGGTATCAAAATAGTCTGTGACCAGCATGATAACCCTGGGGAAAGGGAGGACACCGAATTGTGCACGTAAGATATAAACCACAGAGGCTAATACCAGTACATCCACAATACTGCATTACCATCAACACCAAACACCAGGCTATAGATAAAGACATAAACAAACACCTGAGAAGATCAGATGGGGGTCAGTGAATAGGACTGTACTCTAAACCAAAGACAGATTCAGCTGAGGCTAATCTTGTACAGATACCAGTGATACAAAATGCCCGCAATCATTACAGAAACAACAGAAGACAGACATAGAGCAATACCTCACAGACAGCCATACACTGTGGGAGAGAGATCCAACAAATCTACCAACTCAGGACCACAGTATTGGGGGACATCAGACTCAACTACAACAAAATACATAAAAATCTTGTTCTACAACCTACATTGGTGAGTAGCGACTGGGGTCTTAAAAGCTTTCGAGCATTTATCTAAGATGCAGCATAGTCTCCTATCGTCAGAACTGAAGAAGAGTGCAAAACACCAAGGGCATTTGGAAAGAATCAGCCCTAGGACACGATGGACCTTGAAACCAGAAGAACTAGATGGTGCCAGGCTACCAAGGCCAACCATTTGGGAAGGGATCAAAACTGGAGATCTTGGATAGAGTGGTAGGAAAAATGTGGAACAAATTCCAAATACACAATAATGACCAGAATTACTGGTTGGATGGAGTCCAGTGGGACCCCCTAAGACTGTGGCCCTGGGATACACTTCAGGCATGGGATAAAACTCACTCCCAAGAGCTGGCTCTCAGCCCAATAGATGTATACGCAGACTACTCAACCCAGGCAATGCACCCACATACTCTACAGAGATACATCCCTTGGAGCAGTCAGCCAAGGGGCAACATTCACATGGAGGAAAAGCAGGACACACAGGAGTGCATAACTATGAAGGGCACAGGGGTAGGGGATTGGTACTGGGAAGGCAGAGGAGGAGAATGGGTTAGGGTTGGGGATGGTAATTGGGGAGTGAAAAAAAATGTACACGAAATGCTGAACGTAAAACAAATTCTGCTCTGTAAATTTGCGCATAAAGCACAAAAAAATGAAGCATCAAGAATACAGCATCAAGAATGGAAGAAGGCTCATTAAACAACTTGCAATATGCAGATGACAATACCTTGTTTATTAAAAGCAAAGAGGACTTGAAACACTTGTGGATGAAGATAATACCACGGCCTTCAGTATGGATTATACCTCAGCATAAAGAAAACAACAATCCTCACAAGCTTCAGTTCTGCCACTTGTTCCAGGTCTACTGGGGCAAGCTAAATGCCTCTTCTGACTCATGCAGCTGCTGGCTGCTGAGACTGATGAACCCAAGACAGACAGGTAAAATGGCACAATCCCAATATTGGCAGGCAACCCAGAAGACCACGGTTCAAGTCCACAAATAACTCCAAGATGACACGCAACATGGCAGGCCACTAGTTCAAGTCCAGGAGTTGTAGAAGAAAACTTGGCCAAATGCAGGATGAAAAATGTGCCAAAAGCTAGAGACCTTCCTCAAAGCTTCTCCATATACACTGGAAGCAGGCCACACCCCAAAGGCAACTAATTAGCTGCTCATAGCAAATTCTACCATGGAATGGATTCCAATTTCATTCATGGGAATAACTGCATCCATTTGCCAAGCACTCAAAACGGAAGCCCAGCCAAGATGATACACAACTTTAACTACTGCAACCATGGACTGCCAGAAGAAGGAATAGATCTGTCTTGGAAAAAATACAGCTAGAATGCTCCTTGGAAGCAAGAATGGCCAGACTTTGTCTCTCATAGATTGGTCATGTTATCAGGAGGACCAGTCTCTGAAGAAGGATATAAAGTGGCTGCAACAACAGGCTCAGGTATAGCAGCCATTGTGAGGATGGTACAGGACCGGGCAGTGTTTCATTCTGTTGTACACAGGGTTGCTATGAGTGAAACCTATTCAATGGCCCCTAACCATAACAACACATATCAATAGAGTAATATTCTTACATGGGAAGATGGAGTCTTGCTTTGCAGAGAAAAAAAAAAAAAAAAAACGTGCTGAACTTTATACCACATGTTTTTTTTAGTTTCTTAAGCACTTATTACTACAGTTTATAAAATGTTCTTTGAAACTATGGCCTAAATATGTTTAATAATTAAACCAACAGAAAGGCAGAATGCATATTTACCTATTAAAGAAAACTAATTAAAATATCACTGGAATAAAGACAATTATATAGAATTATAATGTATGGAATAAAATTCCCTATACACACAAGATAAAATTGAAGGTTTCATTATGAATTCTAAATCTCTTTACCAACTGGCTCCAACTCCATTATCATTGACAAGCTTTCTAGCCAGGATACTTTCAGCATCAGCTAGGAAAAAAACATCAGTAATTCTTTGCAAATATTTTACATTCTTATACTAATTTTGGGGAGCTCTGGTAGCATAGTGGCTAAGGCACTTGACTGCTAACCAGAAGGCTGG
>NW_006922037.1:2258996-2273909 GCF_000298275.1 Orycteropus afer afer
CAATCCTACTTCCATAGTGATACTGCCTCGGAAACCCAAGGAGGGGTTGCTATGAGTCAGGGCTGACTCGACGGCACATAACAACAACAACAACATACTAATTTTTAGATATGAAACAAAAGTGAAGCAGGATTGGCAAGAAAGGGCCTGATGTTCAACTATGTTATATAACGAATTAAGATTTAGTTTAAGGGCAATGGAAATAAACTATAGGTTTTTTAAAAAGAAGATATATGATCAGATTTGTATCTTACAGGTTTACTCTGCAACACTGAAAAAAAAATGGACTGAAGAAGATTAAAGTAAAAGTGAAATGTTCATGGGTTTGTTCTATTGACTGGAGAAGAAATTAAGGTGGCTTGGATTAAGGAGTTGGTGGTGAGGATGGGGATCAAAAAGATATATTCTAGATATTTTTGTGATGTAGAATCAACTAAATTTGGCATAGACTGGTATGAGGGATTAGAAACTGGGTAAATCAATTATAACCCCTACATTTCTGATTAGAGTAAATGGATAAGCCTTAATTCCATTCAGAGACTGAGAGTACCAGATAAGGAATGAATCTAGAGGAGAAAATCATGAATTTGGTTTAAGGCATGTTGAATCTGATTAAGACATTCAGGAGGAAGATGTAGTATAGACCTTTGGATATACTGTGCTATAGATATTGAGCTGGGTCAATCCACAGATAAAGATTTGGAAGCCAAACAGCTAGAGATAATGAATAAAACCATGGGAATAGATGAGATTTTCTTGTTAACCACAGAAGAATGTCTATCATAAATTCCAAAAATACTGCAACAACAACTTGTTGATTATAGAGGGATGAGCTAGCAAAGGAGAATGTAAAGAGGTGGCCAGAGGTACAGAAACAAAACCAGAAGAGAGTTCATCAGAGTCAATAAAAAATACTTTTAAACAGAGTGTGACCAACTTTGTCAAATATTGATGCAAAACCAAGCACAATGGGAAGTATCTTTCGGTTAACCACTGGTTATTGAATGGCTTACCTAGATGGTTCTGCCTTCGTTTTTATTCTGCTTAATGAACTAGAGTCTACAACGTTGTTAATTCACAGTTCTTATTTTATATTCCACACACATATTCTTGAATTTGTTCCTTTTTCTATTCTATGGCTTATAAATATTAGAAGCACTACAATTCCTTTTATTTAAAGTAATAATTACACCAAAATAGGTGATGTTCTGCATAGAGTCCTGAAATAGACCAATAAAAATACAGTCAATTAATATTTGACAAAGTTACGAAAGTAATTCATTGGAGAAAGGATAGTCTTTTCAACAAATGATGTCGATACCATTGAACAGCCATTTGCAAAAATAAATAAATATATAAACTTCAACTTATAAATCACACCTTATACAAAAACTAGCTCAAAATGGATTCTGTATCTAAAGATAAAATGTAAGCCTATAAAATGTCCAGAAGAAAACAAGGTAAAATACTTGTGATCTTGGGTTAAGCAAAAAGTTCCTAGATATGATATCAAAAGTACACTCTATAAAATAAACTGATAAATTGGACATTATCAAATTAAAAAATATTTACCATGCAAAGGCACTTAAAGAGAATGAAAAAGCAATCTACAGACTAGAAGAATATATTTGCAAACAAAGTATCAGATTAAGCACTTGTATACAAAATATATAAAGAATTCCTTAAAACCTAACAGTAAGAAACAATGATTGCTTAATAATCAACCAATTTTCTTGAAATGGACAAAAGATTTGAACAGGCATTTCAATAAAAAATATATAAAAATGGAGAATAAGCACATAAAAACATGATTAATACATTAATCACAAAAACAAAACAAAACCAATAAACACATGAAATCAGTTGCCATCAGTCCATTCCAATTCATGGTGACCAAATTAAAATCACAATGAGATACCAATACACACATTTTGGAATGATTAAAACAAAACAGCGCCAACAGCACTGGCAAGGATGCTAAACAACTAAATTCTCATGTACATAAGCTCTATTCATAATTCCAAAAAACTAAAATGACCCAAACGTCTTTCAGCAAATAGATGCACAAGCTGTGGTACATCCATAAAATATACTACTACTTAACATTAAAAAGGAAAAAACTGCATGAACCAAAATAAATGAATCTAAAAAACATTATGAGTAAAGGAAGCTAGTCTAAAAAAGTTACAGCCAGTATTACAGC
This sequence comes from Orycteropus afer afer, assembly GCF_000298275.1. Lineage (NCBI taxonomy): Eukaryota > Metazoa > Chordata > Mammalia > Tubulidentata > Orycteropodidae > Orycteropus > Orycteropus afer. Next base: position 2,261,200 of record NW_006922037.1, read on the forward strand.
CTGATTCTCCAATCACACAACATTCTAAAAAAAGGCAGTACTATAGAAAAGGAGCTCTGGTGGCATAGTGGATAAGACATTTGGCTGCTCACCAGAAGGCCAATGGTTCAAACCCACCAGCTACTTCATGGAAGGAAAATGAGGCAATTTACTTATGTCATGATTTACAGCCTTGGAAACCCAATGGGGTTGCTATGAGTTAGAATCAACTCAATGGACAGTGGGTTTGGTTTTTCATATATAGAGAGAAATGGAAAGGAGAGCTCTGGTGGCTCTGTTGTTAAAGCATTTGGCTAACTAAAAGCTCAGGGGTTCAAACCTACTAGCCACTCAGCAAGAGAAAGATGAGGCAGTCCACTTTGGTAAAGATTTACAACCTTGGAAACCCTATCAGGCAGTTCTACTCTGTCCTAGAGGGTCACTATGAGTTGGAATCAACTGGATGGCAGTAAGAAAAAGGGATGGGGAGGCAATCAATGGTTAACAGAAGTCACAGGGGGAGGAAGACTGAATACAAAGGGACAAGAAAAGAAAATTTTGGGGGATGATGGAACTTTTTCATGTCCTGATTATGGTGGTTGTTACTCAATTTTCTACATGTATTTAAACTCATAAAATCATATACTATAATGGCACTGTACTATATATAAACTAAACTCACTGCCATCGTGTTGGATCCGACTCATATTGACCCCTCCTTGGGTTTCCGAGGCGCTATCACTGTGGAAGTAGATTGTCCAATCTTTCTTCCTAGGAGTGGTTGGTGGGTTTGAACCGCCAGCCTTCTGGTCAGCAGTCAAATGCCTTAGGCACCATGCCACCAAAGCACCTCTGTACTATATATAAGAATTTTAAAAATAATAATAATAGTTCTGTCATCAGTAAACAAAAATCAATGAATCATCATAGCACTTTTTGCTAAGTATCTTATTTTTAACATATTTCATTATGAATATATTTAATACTAAACATGCTTCCAAGTAAGCTCCCTGAAAGTAGAAAGGTTATCTAATGTTCTCATCTCCCTAGCACAATGACTGTCACACAGCAGTAACTCAAACACATTTAACTGAATGAATGTTTCACAAAATCACCTAATCCCTCCCTGCAAATAAACCTTCATTAAAGGATTTAAAGTTTCTATCAGTTCTTTGGGAGCACTGGTAGCATAGTGCCTAAGGCACTTGACTACTAACCGGAAGGCTGACGGTTCAAACCCACCAGCCACTCCTCGGAAGGAAGATGGGGCAATCTACTTCTGTAGTGATACTGCCTCGGAAACCCAAGGAGGGGTCGCTATGAGTCGGGGTCGCTATGAGTCGGGGTCGCTACGAGTCAGGTCCTACTCGATGGCACATAACAACAACATTGGTTCTTTAGCATTACAGCACATAAGAACAACAACATCGGTTCTTTAGCATTCTTTATGGTTACCACCCAAAATTCACTCTTTTACTAAGATTGATTATGAAAAATAACTTTTTTACAATTTGTTGCTATATACATATCACTTAAACACTTAAACACATATCAGGAAAAAGAACTAAACACTTTAATAATGATTGTCACCATTTAATTATGTCATTTATTTATTTTGTTGCTGCTCTTCACATTTAATTTAAGGAACTGTTTGTACCTTGCAAACACTGCTGAGTGAATAGGCTAAGACTCTAAGAGTTCTCTAACTTTCTTAATAAGGCCTTAACTAGAACTTTTTCTTCAGTTCTCTTTCATTAATTTTTAAAAATGTAACATTTATGTTAACCTCTGCATGAATTTTCTTGTACAAATAAGATCTCATACCTAATTAGATTATATATCCCATCTAATTGACTTTGTCCAAACTTAACTTTATTTTTTGGAGACAAAAAGATCAATAAAAATAATCAGGGAAAGTACTGATACATGCTAATCCATGGATAAACCTTGAAAACACATGCTAAGTGAAAGAAACTAGTTACAAAGAGCCATATATTATATGATCACATTTGTGCAGAACAGTCCTATCTGCAGACACAGAAAACAGATTATCATCTTTTTACACAAATAATTTGTGCATTATATGTTTTTTTTTTTGTGTGTGTGTGTGTGAACCACACAACCTCCTGGAGCATTAGTTTCCTATGCATGTTATATATACGTACTCATTATTTACATGGGTGTGTTATTTGTGGAAAAAAATATGGCAGTGGTTGCCTAGGCCTGAGGAAGATGGGGAGTTTCGGGGTAATAGCTAAGGATGTCTATTTTCTTTCAGAGGTGATAAAATTTTCTAAAACTGTGATGAACGATGAACAATTGTGAATATACTAAAAGCCACAGAATTATACACTTTATATGGAAAATATGTATGGCTTGTGGATTATATCTCAATAAAGTTGTTTAGAAAATGATCAGGAAATGTTTACATGACAAATCTATGTAACTTATAAAATAATTTTCAAGATAAGAGACTCCATTATCAGCATCACTATCAGCATCAAACAGTTAGTCCTAATAGGGTGCACTACACTTTTAAATTGAATATGGTCATTTCCTCAAAAATGTATCATGACATGGAAAAGGCTGCAATCTATAGTTACATGTGTTATCATATATAAAAGACTTTCACTTTTCGGCTAAGAAAATTGAGTGATATTTACTTGCATTATGTACATGTTGCTAAATTCTAGCAACCTAAAAGACATCTAGACTTTCAGGAAAATTACAATGGTCAGTCTGAGTGTCAAAAATTAAGGCTCAATGAAGAAACAGTTAAGTAGCAGAAGAGGCTAATTATGTTGGTATAACTCCTTTTTGCTTACAAAAAAAAATTTAAATATCCTTTCTTTGGCAGATTGAGTATAATAGTCTGCGAATTTTAAGTTCAAGGAAGCAAACTGTGTATTTTAAAAAAATGTGAGTACCCTTCATCAAGTTTTATACTTACGGCAGCTAAAAGACCTATGTGAAGGGATCAGCATTAAGCCCAAAGGACAGGTAGTGCACAGCAAGAAAGCAAGCAATTCCCTCGTGTCTTTTTCAGGTCACTACCAAGGACCATGTTAGCAGATCCACACCAGACCCTTAACAGGCAGTTCTGCTGCTACCAGTAATTAGCTTGGACAGCTCTGGCTCCAAGAGTAGCAGCAAGGCTACACCATAATGAGCTCAGCTGGGATTAGCAGGACAGGGCAGGGAACCAAGAGAGCTCAGGCATTCTGCACTGTGTGTGTATCTAGGAGATCAAACAAGGATGGCTGGCTAGGTTATCCCCTCTCCACCTCATTCCAAAAATGAAGCACGGCAGTGTCTAAAATACAGGCTAATGAAGAATGACACCTCCAACAGATGAGAGCCACATTAATTAACACAGTCCCTAGATCATATTATACAGTTTCAGTTAGCCCTAGCAAATGTGCAACTTGTTATTGCTACACATAAATACAAATATATATATATATGTGTGTGTGTGTGTGTGTGTGTGTATGTGTAGTTATTGCTATCCACACACATACATATATGAGTCTTCTTTTTTTCTTTACATTTGTTGGTCAAACCAGATTATTTCATTTTCAAATTTTATAACATATGTCCTCTCATGGCCTTTAAGCCACAAAAATTTCTCTCAAATGTCTATCCAAGTCCATATCGTTTAAAAAAGAAAAGAAAGAAACTCACTTTTCAATCATTAGCTCCTGGTTCTCTCTTTTGAAATATGCCAGTTCATTCCAGACAGCATCAGAATCTTCTTGTCGAAGTTGTTGGGGATATGCTCTCTTGATTTTTCTGGTATCAATCCTGATTTTTTTTTTAAAAATGAAGTTGCTTTCTTTTTTAGTATGTTCAAAATGAAATAAAAATTAATTTATCATTCCCTAAAATTTTAAATTATTTATAGGCCAAATTCCTAATTCAAGCTCACCACTTATTACATGAATTTCCTAAAGCCTAAAATATAGAAAATTAAAAATCCTATATCATAATTTCCTAAAGCTAGACTGCAAAATTTTAAGCTAACACATAGTACTTAGGTCTATTACTCTCACTCATTCTATCAGTAATAACATACTACACAAATGTCAGTTTTGCTTTTTAACTTAATTTTTTAAAAAATGTTATTGTGATTTGGGTGAAAGTTCACAGAGCAAGTTCATTTTCCATACAGTAGTTCATACACATTTTGTCTCATGACATTGACTGTAACTCCCCACAATGTAACAGTTCTCTTCCAACTTCCTCCCCATAGTTACCTCTTCCCTGTGTCCTTTCCTCCCATGCACTTCTGCCCACCCCCCAGGGAGCTGTCTCCCTGTGCAAACACTGCCATCAAATGTCACAGTCTTGAAAAAGCATTATCATCCAATTCATCTAGAATTTTCACCCAGCTAATCTGAATGTGGTATAGATGCTGTATCTTAAAACAAGCTATTTCAGTGAATATGGCAGAAAGTAGTTTTCACACTACTGGGGGCTACTACAAAGTTACTTGGGCTAAATGCAGGACAAATTACTTTATCACTGCTTTACTGACAAGCAAATTGAAACCCTTTTCCACGCATCAAAGGAAAAAAAATTCGATGTGTCAATTATCTACAAGTCATAGCAAATGCTCTTTATGTTTCCATTTTCTGTACATAAAACACACTCTTTTATTTTGTAAAAGTGCTGTACTGGCCAATTTAGAAACAGTATTTCTCTGCAGAACAGACCAATGTGTATCATCAACACTGCCCTAAAGGATCTATCTCAAAAGATGAGAGGGTAGTAGATTTTCTGTACTCATTCCGTCCTATGCCCTCTGTTGATACTGTTAACAGGGGAGCCACTTACGACTAACCAAGAGCTGAACACCTGTTCAGAGCAATTGAACTGAGACCGCCAATTCATTTGGATAAGCTGCAGAACAAACTGATGGATAGTAAAGATTTTTAAATTGCATACTAGGTTGAAGTAATTTTAAGATAGTTAACTATATATGTGAATTTCATATTTCTCTTGTCTTTCAACTAAGATGTAAATACTTTTTGAGTTATAAACACTTTAGGTCCATAATTTTATTTATGTAAAAGCCATTTTCCATTCATATAAATTATCTGTGCTTCAAAATTATATACTTTTATTAAGCTACTCCATTGCTATTAAAAAGGTGCATTGCAATTCACTATTATCTACTGCTGATATCTGTAAATGAAAGGAAAATCTATAATTATTGCTAGCATATTTCTGTTTTCATTTATTATATTCTCTATTTAAAATTTCACAGTAAAGCTTGACTACCAAATAATTTCTTTGAATAAAACAAAAGCCATTATAACACCTATATAATGCTACTCCATTCTATTTAATATTTAGGGAAATGCCTTTATGAGCTATGTAACTCACATGCCACTGCCTTCTTCCCACTGTTTTAATTGCTCTTTTACTGCTCTGTAGTTGGTCTGTAACATCTGTAGCCTTTTCTTGCGTTTTTCATGGGCATCTCTTAGCTCATCATTTTCTTGGCTCTGCAGAACACAAAAAAAGCAAGTACACAAATTTGAAGAAAGTATTAATATAATGTTTCAAATAAAAAGTTAACCATCTAGGCGGGAAATCTGAAAGAAAATAGTGTGTATATATCAATGATTTTTTTAAAAAACATTTCAGCAAAAGAAAGGAAGAGTCTCAAAAGTCGCAGAGACTCTCTTTGTACTCGATAAATCTGACCCACTTGCTGTTATTTCTTCAAGCTGCTTAAGTCATTTCAAAATGTTTCTATCCAATTAGTTTAATCTTTTTCCTGTTAGTAAGCAGTATACATACAAATATTCATGAGCTGGTCTTACAGACTTTCAAATTTTTCTTTCTTTTTCAAACCAAGGATTTGCCTACACACGATTACTTCATTAGTTGTAAGTGTACATGTAACTTGTGTAAGAGCGCTAGTCATAGTAAGATTAACTCTTCAGCCCATGAATTCATATGAGTCATAGTGTAAATTAAGTTAATTAAGGTGTAATAAAGCTCAAGGTTTACACAGGAGAAAGAACCTCTGACTGGCCCAGTCATAAGTAGCACGGTATAGGCTTTGTGGCTTGTATTGTAAAGAAATGGAATGACAGAGCTGGGCTTAGGACTGTTGGAGAGGTCAGAATATTCAATCTAAACAACTAGCTTAAGCAATTATAGTCAACTACTTCTAAATTTTTACACATAACAAGTGAGAAAAATCTTCATTTGTAGATATAACCAAGTAACAAACTAATAAAGGCCAAGTTCTCCATCCTCAGAAGATATAGCAAGATTACTTATGAACCATGGTTCTCAAAGAAAAATAAATAACCACTTGAGTTTTTTCCCCTTGAGATGTCAATTTGTTTTTTAACCTCATTCTTATTTCTGTATGAAGAAACTTTTATATAAGTTTATTTGGTTGGCGCAACAGGTACTCTCTAGCAGTAATGATGAGATGAGTAGGGATATTAAAAAAAAAAAAAACAACTCACTGCTGTCAAGTGGATTCCAACTCATAGCAGCCCCTCCTTGGGTTTCTGAGACAGTATCTCTACCAAAGTAGATTGCCCAGTCTTCCCTCTGAGGAGTGGCTGGTGGGTTTGAACCACCAACCTTCTGGTTAGCAGTCAAATATCTTGGGCATTATGCCACCAGAGCTCCCTGATTAGTGATATAGCAGTCAAAAAATGTAAATTTTATTCCGAGAGCTTTTTCATGTTAGCTCCATAATCTTAAGAATACTATTTAAATTAATTCAATTTCCTTTACTGTAATATATAGATAAGAACTCCACTGCCACTGAGTTGGAATTGACTCATAGCAAACCTATAGGACAGAGTAGAGCTACCCCATAGGGTTTCCAAGGCAGTAATCTTTACAAAAGCAGCTGCCTCATCTTTCTCCCATGGAGCAGCTGGTGGATTCAAACAACCTGGTAGCGTAGTGCCTAAGGCACTTGACTGCTGACCAGAAGGCTGGTGCTTCAAACTCACCAGCCACTCCTCAGAAGGAAGATGGGGCAATCTACTTCCCTAGTGATACTGCCTTGGAAACCCAAGGAGGGATCGCTATGAGTTGGATCCAACTAGACGGCACATAACAACAACCACAACAACAGAGGCAAAGCCCTTGACCCTGTGCCTGTCCTATGAAGGCACAAAACCAAAATAAGTTTCCTTTCCTCTGCTCTTCTTAGGTATTGACAGTGTTGCCCAAATATTTTAAAGGCCACATTCACTGTTTTCCTGAAAATCTCTCATGTCAACAGTGATATGATACTTAAAGTCTACTTTATTTTACTGTACTCTACCTGTCTCAGATATATAAATATTTTGCCATTTTACTTTGACTATATTTCCAGTAAGATAACTTCAATAATTCTCTTAAGTTGTGATTAGGAAGTATTTGAGCCTTTGTGTATCAAGAAGTGGTTTATATGCCATATAGAAGTAGAAATGGGTGATGAAATACCATGAGAATAGCATCACTTGACAGAGGCATTCAGAGTAAATGTTACCTTTGAATAGGTTTAGCAGATACAGAAATTATAGTAATGGAAACTTATTAAAAGCAGCATGGCTTAATTGAAGGAGTAAGACTCAAAAGTTCAGGATATCAACAATTCAATTGGTATTATACATTTCAATGCAAGACCATAATTACAAGATAAGGAGTCACATTTTCACCACTACTATTCACAGGGTACTGTAAGTTCTAGCTAGAGCAATTAAGCAAGAAAAGAAATAAAAGACATCAGAAAAGAAGTAGTAACATTATTTTTATTCATAGATAACATTATTCTGTACATAGAATAGCGAAAAGATTTCAAAAGAAAACTACTAGATGAATAGAAAGCTAATAAATGAATGCAGAGAAGTTGATCAACACACTAAAATCAATAGAGTTTCTATCAGCACTGAACAAGTTGAAAAAAGAAGTTAAGAAAACAATGCCTTTTACAGTAGCATCTAAAAGAAGATGATATCTAGGAATAATTTTAAGCAAAAGGTGAAAAACTTGTACACTGAAAACTATAAAACATTGCTGAAAAAAATTAAATGAGACCTAAATAAGCAGAAAGGCATCCTGATCGTGGATTAGAAAACTTAATACTGTTAAAGTGCTAATACTACCCAAAGGAATCCAAAGATTCAATCCAATCCTTGTCAAAATTTCAAGAGCTTTTTTTTGCAGAAATGTAAAAGTCAACCTGAAATTCACATGGAATTGCAAGGGAACCCAAATAGCCAAAACAATCCTGTCAAAAAAAGAATAAAGTTGCTGGACTCATGTTTCTCAATTTCAAAACTTATTACAAAGTTACAGTAATCAAGACATAGTGGTATTGCTATTAGGAATGAAGTATAGATCAACAGAATAGGATTGAGAATCCATAAATAAATCCATAAATAGATGGCCAATCAATTTTCAACAAAGGCGCCAAGTCCATTCAATAAAGAAATGATATCTTTTCAACAAATGATACTAGAGCAACTGGATTTCTACTTGCAGAAGAATATACAAAAATTAACTCAAAATGCATCTATACTCTAAATATAAGAGCTAAAACCATAAAACTCTTAAAAGAAAACATAGTGAATCTTTAGGAACTTGTTTGGCAGTAGATTGTTAGGTATGACAACAAAAGCATAAGCAACAAAAGAAAAAAATAGATAAATTAGACTTCATCAAAAGTAAGTTTTTTTTTTTCCCTGCAGTGAAGGATATTATCAAGAAAAAGACTGCCTACAGAATGACTCGACGGCACATAACAACAACAACAACAACAGGATGATAAAAAATATTTAGAAATTATGTATCTGATAAAGGTTTAACATTCAGATTATATAAATAACTACAACAAAAATACTAACAACTCAATAGAAAAATGAGCAATAAGGGAATAGTGCATGGTTTAAAATCAGGAAAGGGGTGTGTCAGGGTTGCATCCTTTTACCATACTTACTCAATCTGTATGCGGAGCAAATGTTCCAAGAAGATGAACAGTATCAAGAAGAACATAGAATCAGCACTGGAAGAAGGCTCTTTAACAACCTGCAATATGCAGATGACACAACCTTGACTACTGAAAGCAAAGACAACTTCAAACACTTTCTGATGAAGATCAAAAACTACAGCCTTCAGAATGGATTACACCTCAACATAAAGAAAACAAAACTCCTCCCAACTGGAACAATAGGCAACATCATGATAAACGGAGAAAAGACTGAAGTTGTCAAGGATTTCATTTTACTTGGATCCACAATAAACTACATGGAAGTTGTTGTTGTTAAAATCAAATTACATATTGCATTGGGCAAATCTGCTGCAAAAGATCTCTTTAAAGTGTTAAAGAGCAAAGATACCACTTGGAAGACTAAGGTACACCTGACCCAAGCCATGGTATTTTCAATTGTTTCATATGCATGTGAATGCAGGCCAATGAATAAGGAAACAATAATATACCATGGACTTCTAGAAGAAAACACAAATGTATGTTGGAAGAAAGGTATCTAGAATGCTCCTAAGAAGTCAGAATGGAGAGACTATGACTCTCGTACTTTGGTCATGTTGTCAGGAGGACAGTGAAGAATACTGAAAATACCATGGACTGCCAAAAGAAGGAACAAATCTGTTTTGAAAGAAGTGTAGCTGGAATCCTCCCTGGAAATGATAATGGCAGACTTCGTCTAACCTACTTAGGTCATGTTGTCAGAAGGGACCATTCCCTGGAAAAGGATATCATGCTTGTTGAAGTGGAAGGTCAGCAATGAGGGGGAAGACCCTCGATGACATGGATTGACACAGTGGGTCAGGTATGGCAAGGATTGTGAGGATGGTGCTCGACTGGGCAATGGTTTGTTCTTCTGCACCAAAAAAAAAAAAAAAAAAGCACCAGAGCTCCTTTTCTTTTGCACATAGGGTGGCTATATACCAGAACCAATTCAGTGGCACCTAACAACCTAGATGTAAATAAAGCATGGGGTGGGGAGAAGGAGAAAAAGGGAAGGATGGAAGGAGGGAAGAGAGGGAGAGAGAGAGAGAGAGAGAGAGGGAGATGACCCTTAAACAATACAGGCACCTGCACAGTTAAAAATCTGCATACTAACTTTTGACTCCCCAAAAACTTAATGACTAATAGCCTACTATGGACAGGAAGCCCTACTAATGACATAAACAGTTGATTAATACAGTTCTTGCTATACAGTTATTAGATTTTCACATGACGACACTCACCCACATACACACCAGATAAGTTTATTAGCTATTCAGCATGATGATTATTTACTATTCATTAAGTGGAAGTGGATCGGCATGAAGGTCTTCACCCTTGTCTTCATATTGAGTAGGCTGAGGAGGAAGAAGAAGAGGAAGGAAGGGTTTGTTGTGCTATCTCAATGAGGGAGAAGATATCAAAGAGGCAGAAGGGGAGGCAGGAGAAGCAGACACATTTGGCAAAAATACTTCATAATTTCTTTCTGACTTATTTATTTCTCTAAACATGTAACAATAACTGAAAAACATCCATGTACAAGTGGATCTGTGCTGTTGAAACCCATGTTGTTCAAGGGCCCAATGTGTGTGTGTATATATGTGTGTACACATCTTTTGCCATTTTAACCATTTAATTGTATGATTTCCTGACATTACTTGTAATTACAATGCTATGTAACCATTGCCACTATTCACTTCCGAAACTTTTTCATCACTCCAAAAGGAAAGATTGTACCCTTTAAGCATTAACTTCCGATTCTCCCCTCCCCTCAGCCCATAGTAACCACTATTCTACTTTCTGTAAATATTGTCACTGTTTCAGCATTGTTAAGTACTGTCTCATTGATCACTGATGTTATTATTGAAACTTTATTATTCAGTATTTCCTTTAATTCTCAAATAGAAATGATCTTGAATCATTTAGCCAAAGATTAAGATTCAGCAAAAAAAAATTCCTAAGTCTCATACATTACTCACTAAGTGCCAGGTTCTATAGTAGGCATACTAATTAATGTAGTAAGCAGTCATTGCTGCTACTTCTAACTTCTAAGATTTCAGTACAATATATCTCAATATTAGGGAATAGATCTTGTTTTTCTACAGTAACTCAAATATGTAGCTCCTCTGTTAAGTATTGATTATAGGAAAATGCCACCACTTATCTCTCAGTTTGTTGTACTGTGGTGGTTTGCGTGTCGCTGTGAGGCTGGAGGTTATGCCACAGGTATTTCAAATACCAGCAGGGTCACCCATAGTGGAAAGATTTCAGCAGAGCTTCCAGACTAAGACAGATTCGGAAGAAGGAAGGGGCCATCCACTTCTCAAAGAATTGGCCAGTGAAAACCTTATAAATAGCAGTGAAACACTGTCTGATATATTACTGAAACATTGTCCAACATAGTCCCAGAAGATGAACCCTTCAGGTCAGAAGGCATTCAAAATATGACTGGGGAAGTACTGCCTCCTCAAAACAGAGCTGACCTTAATGATGTAGATGGAGTAAAGCTTTCGGGTCCTCCATTTAACAATGTGGCACTACTCAAAATGAGAAGAAACAGCTGTAAACATCCATTAATAATCGGAACATGGAATGTATGAAGTACGCAGGAGAATTGGAAGTTGTCAAAAATGAAATGGAACCAATAAAGATTGATATCCTAGGCATCAGTGACCTAAAATGGACTGGTTTTAGCCATTTGGAATCAGACAAACATAAGACCGATTATGCTGGGAATGACAAATTGAAGAGAAATGGTGTGGCATTCATCATCACAAGGAATGTTTCGAGATCTACCCTGAAGTACAATGCTGACAGTGATAGGATAACATACATACTCCTCCAAGGAAGACCAGCTAATACAACTATTATTCAAATTTCTGCACCAACCACCAAAGCCAAAGATGAAGAAATTAAAGATTTTTACCAAATTCTACAGTAAGAAATTCACCAAACATACAATCAAGATAAGAAATTCACCAAGCATACAATCAAGATATGTGGATTATCACTGGTGATTGGAATGAAAAAACTGGAAACAAACAAGAATCACAGGTAGGTGGAAGATATGACCTTGGTGACAGAAATTATGCTGGAGATCACATGATCAAATTTTGCAAGACCAATAACTTATTTATTCATTGCAAATACCTTTTTTCAACAACATAAACAGTGGCCATACACATGGACCTCACCAGATGCAGTACACAGGAATCAGACCGACTACATCTGTGGAAGGAGGCAAGGGAGAAGTTCAGTATCTTCAGCCAAAACAAGGCCAATAGCTGATGGTGGAACAGACCATCAAGTACTCATATGCAAGTTCACCTTGAAGCTGAAGACAATTAGAACAAATCAATGAATGCCAAAATAAGACTTTGATTATATCCTTCCTGAATTTAGAGACCATCTAAAGAACAGATGTGATGCATGGAACACCAATGACCGAAAATCAGGGGAATTGTGGGATGATATCAAGAACACCATCCATGAAGCAAGTAAAAGGTCATTAAAAAAACATGAAATGAAGAAAACACCAAAATGAATGTCAGAAGAAACTCTGAAACTTACCTTTGAATAGAGAGTAGCTAAAGCAAATGGAAAAGATAACAAGATAAAAGAGCTGAATGGAAGATTTCAAAGAGCAGCTCGAGAAGACAAAGTCAATTATTATAATGAAATGTGCAAAGATCTGGAGTTAGAAAGCGAAAAGGGAAGAACACATTCAGCATTTCTCAAGCTG
>NW_006922037.1:2276743-2277480 GCF_000298275.1 Orycteropus afer afer
AGGGGGAGGCCTTCAACGAGATGGATTGACATGGTGGCTGCGATGATGGGCTCAAGTATAGCAGGGATTATGGGGCTGGTGCGGGATCGGGCAGTATTTCGTTCTGCTGTGCATGGGGTTGCTATGAGTCAGAAACGAATCAACGGCACTTAACAACAACAACAACAATAGGCAAAATATTGAATGATACAGGAAACATCAGAAGATGGAAGGAATACATAGATTCACTGTACCAAAAACAACTTGTCAATGTTCACCCATTTCAGGAGGTGACATATAATCAAGAACCAATGGTACTGAAGGAAGAAGTAGAAATGGCACTGAAGCAACTGGCAAAGAACAAGGCTCCAGGAACTGATGGAATACCAATTGAGATGTTTCAATAAATGGATGCCCTGCTGGAGGCACTCACTTGGCTATGCCAAGAGATTTGGAAGACAGCTACCTGGCTGACTGGAAGAGATCCATATCTGTACTCATTCTAAAGAAAGATGATCCCACAATATGTGGAAATTATAGAACAATATCATTACTATCACAGCAAGTAAAATGTTACTGAAGATAATTCAAAAATGACTGCTGCAATACATTAACAGGGAACTTCCAGAAATGCAAGCTAGACTCAGAAGAGGATGTGGAATGAGGATATCATTGCAGATGTCAGATGGATCTTGGCTGAAAGCAAAGAATACCAGAAAGATGTTTACTTGTGTTTTATTGACTATGCAAAAGCATTT
>NW_006922037.1:2277710-2282950 GCF_000298275.1 Orycteropus afer afer
GAAACCCAAGGAGGGGTATAGCTATGAGTCGGGTCCAACTTGACGGCACATAACAACAACAACAACATGGCATCAGAATTGGAGGAAGACTCATTAACAACCTATGATATGCAGACAACACAACCTTGCTTGCTGAGAGTGAAGGTGACTTGAATAATTTACTGATGAAGATTGAAGACTACAGTCTGCAGTATGGATTACACCTCAACATAAAGAATACAAAAATCCTCGCAACTGGACCAGTAAGTAGCATCACGTTAAATGGAGAAAATATTGAAGTTGTCGAAGATTTCATATTACTTGACTCCACAATTACCACCAATAGAAGTAGCAGTCAAGACATCAGATGACGTATCGCACTGGGCAGATCTGCTTCAAAAGAGTTCTTTAAAGTGCTTAAGAACAAAGATATCTCCTTGAAGAATGGTTGTGCCTAACCTACGTCATGGTATTTTCAATTGCCTCATATGCATGTGAAAGCTGGACAATGAATAAGGAAGACCAAAGAAGAGTTGTTGCTTTTGAGTGGTAGTGCTGGTGAAGAATACTGAAAGTACCATGGAGAAGGAAGTGCCAGAAGAAGGAAGAAATTTATCTTGCAAGAAATACAGTCAAAATGCTCCTTGGAAATAAGAATGGCAGACTTCGTCTCACCTACTTTGGTCATGTTGTTAGAAGGGACTATTCCCTGGAGAAGTATATCATGTTTGGTAAAGTGGAGGATCAACAAAAAAGGGGAAGGCCCTCCATAAGATGGACTGACACACTGGTTGCAACAATGGGCTCGGGTATAGCAAGGATTATGAGGCTGGCACAGGACCAGGCAGTGGTTCATTCTGTTATGCACAGAGTCACTATGAGTCAGTGCCAACTTGATGGCACCTAACAACAACCACATCAACACAGGAAAATAGGTTTATAGATGCTTTAATTTTACACTTCTAACTTAATATATTTAATACTAAAGTGCTTATATAATTATTGTAAAAGTATTGAAGTATAAATTACAGATTTGATAAATCACTGTAATATATACATTATTTATAATAATTCTTTTAAAATGCAGTTTATCCATAAAGTCATATTTTGGGGATGCTGCAATCAAATTAAGATTGATGGGTAAATTTTATCCTAGAAACTATTGTTCCTTATTCCTTCAAGAATGGTAAATAAAATTTTATGAATATGTAAATATCAGATATATACATCTTCTATTTACATTACGTGTGTGTGTGTGTGTGTGTGTGTGTATATGTGATAGTTGGAGCTGTGTGTCAATTTGGCTGGACCCCAGTTCTGTTTGGTTGTTTCCATGTGGGATCGGATGACTGTGTTCTAAGTGGCCAATCTGTTCAAGGGGAGTTTCCCTAAGGGTGTGGCCTGCTTCCAGGATATCCAGGGACATCCTGGAAAGAGAGACATTCTTCTGTGGATCGGGATTCTGTTGTGCTTCCTACAACTGTCCGTGAGTAAGCGGTCCACCGTTCAGCCTGGAGATCTTGGATGCGTCATTCATTGGAGTCAACAGCCAGTGTACTGCCTGCCAGCCTTGAGCTTCTCAGCCCCTGCAGTTGCGGAAGCTAGGAAAAATCTCCAGCCTGACATTTGCTCCAGGGACTTTGGACTTGCTGGCTTCTATATGTTTGTGAGCCATTTTCCTAAGATGAATTTCTCTCTCTCTTTATATATATAAAAGCTTTGCTGGTTTTTGTTTCTCTAGAGAACCCAGTCTAACACTATATACATAGTGTGTGTATATATATATATATATATATATATATATATATATACACACACACATATATATATATGTATATATACATATACATAACTTTTCCCCTAATTTACTGCAAGAACTGCTGAAATAATCAGGTGAAAGTTGGATAGCTCAAAGAAATTATACTGAAAAAGAATAAACAAGATATTTTCTTCATAATACACGAATAAAAACCAGTTTAGCCATAGTTTGGCTTATATTCATCAAGTCCCATTTGACATATAATAGCCAAAGTCATATTATCAGTACTTCATTTAGGATACATTATCCTACAGGATAAAATCAAGTGAAAGGACTAACAAATGCATTTATATTACTATTTCTGATGTTTTCCTTAGAAGATACATACTAAAAAACATTTCCATGGGTAGCCACTGACTGAGATCCATTTATTACATCATTTAATAAAACATTTACTGACTATTTTCTACGCATTTTGTAATTAAATTAATCTTAACTAGAGACTGTAAATTCTGGGTACAAACAAGCCTGAATGACATTGTTGTTGTTATCTGCCATTGAGTCAGACTCAACTCCTAGTGACATCTCCTTGGGTTTCCGAGGCAGTATCACTATGGAAGTAGATTGCCCAACCTTCCTTCCAGGGAGTAGCTGGTGGGTTTGAACCTCCAGCCTTCTGGTTAGCAGTCAAGTGCCTTAGGCAACAGAAAATAGAAACAATGTAAGAACCGACTTTCCTTAAAGATATTTACAATTCTCTTTTCTAAGTTGTAAGAACATAAACGCTTCTTGATCTAATACATCTAATATATCTAATTTGGCAAAAAGCTCCTTTATAGTAATAAGGCAAACCAAGATCACAGATACTGTTGATAAAACAATTGTTCAATCTTTAGGGAATGATAGGAAGGTTGTAGAAAAATTGTGTGTGTGTGTGTGTGTGTGCGTTGACTCTTAACAACTGACTGTTAACCAGAAGGCTGGCAGTTTAAACCCACCAGCCACTCCTTGGAAAGAAGATCAGGCAATCTACTTCCGTAGTGATACCGCCTTGGAAACCCAAGGAGGGGTCGCTATGAGTAGGATCCAACTTGATGGCAGTGAGGTTTTTTGTTTGTTTGTTTGTTTAGTCAACAGTTATCCTAAAATAAAGATGAGATGGTAAGTGGGAAGGGAAACTTGATTAGTGGAAATGGAACAGCTAGAAAAGAATGAGAACGTTGACACACTGAAAAATTTAACTAATGTCACTGAATAATTTGTAGAGAAATTGTTAAATGGGCAACTCATTTGCTGTGTAAACTCTCACTGAAAATAAAATAAAATGTTATTTTAAAAATAAAAAGATAAATTATCAAATAGCATTGAAAAGTGCTAACAGAATCAGGTCGTCAAATGCATGAAAGTGAATAAAGCAGAGATTCAAGGCATTAGTGATTTCAAGGATACTAAAGATTTCAACAGGTATGATGCACTGGTTTCCAAATTATAGTTTATAGGTTGTTAGAGCACTTCACTCATGAAGTCAGGATTGAGTGTGGGATTTTTATAATACCTTTGATCTCTTTCACTACTAATGGCTTATGTATTCACAATGTTGGCCTCTCATCTTGGAAAATATTAATGATTAACCACAAAAGTAAACTGGGCAAGGTAATTTGCTAATATTTCTATAAAATTTGTAATTAGTATTAAAATAATTTAATATATTGTTTATATAATTAAGAACACAATTTCAGTGTATCAAAGTGTATACAGTAGTTCCATGGACTGCTGGTGAAATTTACTTATCCCTCCATCCTTCCAATATACCTTGGTGATGAACTTGGAATTCTAAAGCTATCTACTGTTCCATGGTTCATGTTAATAGGTATAATACAACCAAATAAATATGAGAAATAATGTATTATAACTTTTTATAGATTAATAATGCACATGAATATATTAAAGGATAACAAACTCTTTGACCCAATGTTCATAGTAATTGTTTGAGCATGGAACATTTTTGTTTGCCATGCTCCCATTAGCTTCTGGAAGATCAGTATTCTATAGACTATCAATTTGGGAAAAGCTCTGACAAGTTCAACATGTATTAGTGGGTAAAACCACATAAACCAGTCCATTACCACTGAGTCGATTCCTACTACAGGACAGAGCAGAACTACTCTGTAGGTTTTCCAAGGCTGTAGATCTTTACAGACACAGACTGCCATATCTTTCCCTGGAATGGCTGGTGGCTTCAAACTGCTGTCCCTATGGTTAGCCGCTGAACATTTTATCCAGTGCCCTGCTAGGGTAACGGTCTATAAAAGGAACACCACGATCAACACATGCTATTTTAAAATCATAAATTCCTACTGTACCTTACACTCACATGTACTTGAGCAACAGCAATATTATTAATGGCATTACAGACTAATGAAGAAGACTATCAAAAGAGGTCTTCTGTCTTCATTAAATATGATGGTTATAGTTTAAAGTCAGGCTATAAATTAATGTCCACAGAAGCAGAAATCAAGAAATCAAATGGTGTGCTACATTGGGCAAATCTGCCTCAAAAGACTACTTTAAAGTTTTAAACAACAAAAATGTCACTTTGAAGACTAAGGTGTACCTGACCCAAAACCAAACCAAAACACCAAACTCACTGCCATCGAGTCAATTGCAACTCACAGAGACTCCTCCTTGGGTTTCCGAGGCAATGTCTCTGTGGAAGTAGATTGCCCAGTCTTTCTTCCGAGGAGTGGCTGGTGGGTTTGAACCACCAGTCTTCTGGTTAGCAGTCAAGTGTTTTAGGCACTATGCCACCAGAGCTCCTACCCAAGTCATGGTATTCTCAATTCCCCCATATATATGCAAAACTGGACAACGAATAAGGAAGACTGAAAGAGAATTGATGCATATGACCTATAGTGTTGGCAAAAAATATTGCCTATAACATAGACTGCCCAGAAGAATGAACAAACCTGCCTTGGAAAAAGCACAGCGAGAATGTTCCTTAGAAGTGAATGTTGACAGAGTGCTGATTCACATGTCATGTGTTCTGAGTCAAACTGATTCAGAATAGGAAAACCTTATATATATATTTTTGCCACTTTAGTTATGTAATTTTTATATAAAGATTATAAATGACCCGAACTAGTTTTATAGTTTTTAACTTTTATTTTTATTTCTTTATCACATATAAAGAACCATGAGAAATTCTCTTTCCACTTACTCTAAATCTTATTTATTTAGCTCATAGAAACTATAAAAAATGTATTTCCAATTTTAAGCCACATTATTTCTAAATAATTTTAAAGTAGTGAATAAGCATTTCATTTTCATATATCAACATTTTTTAACCACTTCATGCACCTCAGAAATCTTCAAAACAAGATGAACTGATTAGACACTTTCATACAGGTAATTCAATTCACTATGGATCACAAGTTCAAAATACATGTGGATTAAAAGTCATCTATGGGAGCTCTGGTAGCATAGTGGCTAAGGCACTTGACTG
>NW_006922037.1:2283050-2288981 GCF_000298275.1 Orycteropus afer afer
AAACCCACCAGCCACTCCTCGGAAGGAAGGTTGGGCAATCCTACTTCCGTAGTGATACTGCCTCGGAAACCCAAGGAGGGGTCACTATGAGTCAGGGCTGACTCAACGGCACATAACAACAACAACAACAACAATGATAAGTGATAAACAGTAATTTGTGAAATGCATGTTTATTTTGGTCTATCTTTATCTTTGCAAGGTTACTACTAAAGAAATGTTTTAATGTTCACCTTTAGTTGCAGTGTCTTCTGTAAGCTTTCAAGCTTTCTTTCCGCTTTCCTCAGCTTCCACAGCAGCTCTGAGTCTGTGAAGGATTTCCCTGGGGACAGAGACCTTGAACGTTTCACAGGTGGTTCCTCGAGAATAAAACAAGGGCATGGTTGAACTAGTTGGAACACTGGATTATAAAAGACATGCAAAATTAAAGAACAAGTAATTTTGAATACTAATAATGAATTATAAAAAAAAAAAAAAAGCCCTGCATGGAATACCAGAGAAATAACAAGCAGAATTACCACAGTGCTACCGCTAAAGGTTTCTCTGTGACTCGTTAATGAGAATATTCATTTACATTTACATTGTTTCTTTCAGAATAATGATGTCCCATTAGGGGAGACTAAAGGGTTATAGACTCAGAAATGCAAGAAACCTCATTACAAAGGAGGGGATAGAGGCTGGTCTAATTGCTCTATAAGGGTCCAAGGTTACACTTGATAGGACAACCAGAAACAAGAGGGAAAGGATTTTTTTCCCTTTGAAATAGTTTAACACACTGTGAAGTTGAAGGAACAATATGCTTGAGGAATATAAATACAACAGACAGTAGATCTTATACCATAATGACCATATGGTCATTAACTATAATGTGGCTAACTAGAGACAAGAATGTGTGTTTATATTATGTACAGCTTCATATACCAATCTGGAGAAGGAATATGTGAAAGCAACTAAAAGCTAGACAACATATTGCTCATACTTACTGCATGTCCTTACGAAAAGGAAATAAAAATTTTGTTCAACATATTCCCTCTCATCTTCTTGACTTTTATTAAAAGCAATGAAACATCAAAGCACTACATTTTTAAACTTTGGCAATACAGCAAGCAACAAAATAAGGGCCTATACTACTGCATCTCAATGTTGGGAATATTTTCTTTTATTTAAATAAAGCTCAGTGTTGTGAAACTACTTTAAAATGGCAAGAACAAATAAATGCACTTATGTTTTTACAAAAAGGGGGAAAAGACTCTTTCCCCTGAAAATGACTAGTAATATTAGAGAGAGTAATGAAGAGTACCAGAGAAATCTGTTACTAGGTGAAAATGCTTCCTCTAGGAAGACAGTTTGTTCTATTCATAGGAGAAAGTGGCAAGAACTTAATTATTATCTTCAAAATATGGTTTTCTACTTATAAAAAGCATTTTCCTTTACTGTTGATAGAACAAGTATGAGAAATATATGTCTAAAACGCCTTACTTTTAGGGAAATGTTATTACAATTTACCTAGAAATATCAAACTTACAATATGATATGAAATGTTTGTATTAGGCAACCTTCTGTTGAATCTTTTGCAGCATAATATGAATATGTAATGAATACTACAAAAGGAAAAGCTAAGACAATGTTAATATATGAGAAATGTTATGCAAAATTTGCTTTGTTTTCTCTACTGCTATCTCTTAAAATCTATGAAATCTTACAATAAGTATACAGATTAATGTTAAAATCCACTTATTATTCTATATTCCATATTATTATAAATGTCATACCTAAACAAGATAGAAAACATTAGGACCTATTTTGCTTTTAATGAAAATTAGAAAACTGAGTTAATGACTAATGTAAATTTTAAATGAGTTTTATCAGATAGATTATCAGATAAATAATCAAGGAATCGTACCAAAGCATTTTTATATAAGAATATTAGCTCACTGGCACAAGAGGTATATTGGTACTAATAATATAATTAATTAAATTAAGAAGATATTATTCACTATTTACAAGTAAAAGCTTCCTACTCCCAACAGTTATTTCACCAAGCATTTGGCACATAATGCTTTTTAAAAAGCTTCCAGAATCATACGTACAGAAGTAAATGTTGCTATTTGTTTAACTTTCCCCAAAATCTCTTGACTTGCCAGCTTCATCCTAACAAATTCACAAAATGAAAAAATGTCCCTACCTTATGTTTTCCTTCAGTACTTGTGATGATTCTGCCTGAGACACTCTTTTTGAGAGAGCTAGTTTCTGACAGTTTTTCATTTGCTATTTTCAGTTTCTCCTGTAAATACTCAATTTCAGACTTCTGTGACACCATTAAGGTTTCTAAGCTTGAGAAAGATGCCCGCGGAGATACCTACAAAAAAAGTGTGTATATATACATGTGTTTGTATCTTGTATTATTTACATATATATACACATATGTATGATATTATAATACATAAATGATAAGTATTCAAAGAAAATCCCATTTAAACAATAAACTACAAACCAGCAATAGATAAACATCTATCATACCAACAGAATAACATTTTTTAATATAAGAACCAAGAGTCTTATATTTTCATAGAAACAGTGCCATATAAATATGCAGGAGAAAGAAACGAAAGTTTTGTTTGCATGATACATACTACCCATCTAATAAGCATTTCAAGTTTTTAAGTATACACATATATATTCCCTCATGAAATAAGCAAGTTGATCATCAAGATTCATTCAATATGCTAAAAGATAAATCCAGGGAAGTAAACCATTAACACTTTAGGACAGCTTAGCTTTTAATATACCATAATTTTATAGTAACAACTCAAAGAACTATGATATTTTTAAAAGTCAAGACTGTTCACAGTATTCTCTTTTGAAATTTCTTCCTTTGTCAAATGAAAAGCTAAAGGTAAGCCCCATATTTTATTATTAGAAATCACAGGAAAATTAAGGTTTTAGAAAACCAGTTCATAATGGTTGTTGTTGTCACTAAGTTGATTTTAAGTCATGAAAACTTTGAGACCATTACAACCCATGCATACAGGTTATTTTCAAATTAACCACTCCATTTACAAATAACAAAAATAAAGTCCTGAATCATACTGCAAGTTTTTTTTTTTTTTTTTTGCAATTTACCAGCAAAAAATAGTCAAATCTTTTGATCCTAATATTAACAAGAGAGATCCAGTAGCTCTACAATATTTTAATTTAAAGTTGTGGAAAGTCCCTTTTCTCCTAAATATTATTACTAAGAACAATGAGAAACAAATATGGCTTTAGATTTTCTGGACCAACAATGAGAAATATTACTTGCTTCCAATTTTACCTATTTTTTCTTTTTTCAAGGGGAATAGACAAAATTATCTTCATATTAACATAATTTTTTATGAGTAGTCATCTTTGATTTATATGATTATACTTACCTCATATGTAAGTAACCTGATTTGTTTCCTCATCTTTATTTCATTACACTACAAAATACTTTCCTCAAGAATGTTATTTATGCTGTTTTGTTACCATACTAAAAATGTATTAAATATTTACTGCTTTGAACATCAAATGAATAAACTTTAACCACTTTTCGTCCAGTAACTCTAAATGATTTTGTCCTATTCTTTTCCCTCCATTTTTAATTACAATATGGCTTTTATTCATTTTTTTCCTCTTCTCTTATAAGCAAATTTATGATGTTTGTAAATATTTACTTCACTAGGCTGCCAACCTAAACAACTTCCAAAGGCTACCTGATCTTTTCTAGTTTTCCTTTAGTAAAATAATTATATAGATACATTAACATCCCATCATTTACCAAAGAAAACCTACGTGAATTATTCAAGGTGAAACATAAAATTTAGAAAAATATGTAACTTTAGTTTGTTCTTTAATAAATGAGTTTTTTAAGGTATCATTAGATTATAATGTTATAAATAAGAGTTTTAAATTAATATTGTCAAGAGGCTGCAATTAAAAATAACTCAAACATTTATGAAGATATATAAAAACTTCCAACAGTAGATATTTTTACTATGATAATAAAGGCTTTCATATTTAGGTATTATTCATTCAAACTTCCTCCATAAACCAACAGCAGAACTTCACTATTAAAATACTATAAAAGCAGTGATAGCTTATATTCACATAAGAGTCACAGAAGTAATATAAATAAATTAATAAGTAAAATGGGTTGTGATGAGTTTTTTTAAAAATAGCTTTAGATTTTTTTCAATAAACACTTTGAATACATGTTAAACATGTAGATATATCCTTCATATCTACAAGATACATACATGGTCCCTTTGTTCTTCAAATGCAGTTTTTCTCCACTTGCCTTTTATCACTTTTACCAGAATTCCTGAGTGGCTCAATTTGTTAAGCACTTGGCTATTAATCAAATGGTTGGTGGTTTGAATCCAACCAGAGGTGCCTTGGAAGAAAGGCCAGGAAATCTACTTCCAAAAGATCACAGCCATTGAAAGCCATAATGGAGCACAACTCTACTCTGAAACAAGTAGTCACCATCGGTCAGAATCTAGTCAATGACAACTGGTTTAGAAAGAGATACACAAAGGAAACATTTCACGTTTCTCTTAGTAAGACTTTTTTTAGAAATGTAAGCAAATGAAAAGTGTTAAATGACTCACAGCCTCACTATTGAACAAGGAGGGTATCTAAGGTATTGATACTCAGGTCCAGCGAACTGCTTTCACAAAATGTGGCCAACTATTGCCAGATGCCTTTATTTTTCTAGAAAAACAAGGAATTAGAAATTATAACTGACATCTCTTAGTTTATAAATGTTGTTGGAAAAAAAACACCCAGCTAGCATGAGTAGTATATGAACTTCTAGATATTGTGAAATATGTATCAAATACTACAAAAATGTACCAAGCCTGTTTCTGAAAGGTCATGCCTTGAATCCTCTAAGACACAGTTCTACTCTGTACACATGGGGTCGCCATGAGTCGGAATCAATTCAACAGAAACTAGCAATAACAAGAAGCTTGGGATCGATCTCCTAAACTTAATAATAAAGCAAACTATGATAATTCTGCCCTTTAACCTGCTTTTTAAAAATTAATAGGCTATATTTTAGAAGAGTTTTAGATTTAAAGAAAAGAGGTACACATACAACAGAGTTCCCAGATACATTCACTGTTTCCCTTATTATTAACATTTTATTATAGAAGATTTAGTATTGTACAGTAGTTAGTTAAAATTAGTTTGTAACATCTAGTAACAACTTAGTAGAGTATGGTACATTTGTTATAATTAAAGAATCAATATTGGTAATTACGAACAGAAATCTAGTGAGTGAGGGAGTGAGTGAGTGTGCGTGTATCCTCACGTATCCTCATCCCTTTTCAAAGATGCTTCCTACTCATTAGGAGCTCTGGTGGTGTAGTGCCTAAGGCATTTGACAGCTAACCACAAGGCTGATGGTTCAAACCCACCAGCCACTCCTCGGAAGGAAGGTTGGGCAATCTACTTCCGTAGAGATACCCCCTCAGAAACCCAAGGAGTCGTCGCTATGAGTCAGATCTGAATCAACAGCAGTGAGTCCTACTCATTACATAAGTTGCAAAATCAAGTTAATCAATCCTCTTGCTTTTAGAAGTTCATTCTATTATCCTTTAAATCCTAGACCTTTTGAAAATTAACTTTTCTTGCCATCCGTTATTAGTACTTAATGAAAAAAAATTAATGTCTAATATTTGAAAACCTACGTTCCATTTTACTTTACAGACATTTATAAAATCCAATCCTGTCAATACTTAATGTTCCCTATGGCAACACTTTCCCTTGTTACCCTCCCAAGAGGGACCGGGTCTCCAGGAGCAAGGTAAGCACAGGTGTAGCACAAAGTAGCAGGCCGGAAGAGCAGGAGAAAGGGGTAAAACCAAGGGAGCCAAAGAGAAGAGCAATCAGCCCAAGGGATTAGGTGAGGAA
>NW_006922037.1:2291806-2293130 GCF_000298275.1 Orycteropus afer afer
TTAACAACAACAACAACATGGCAAAACAACAAAAAATTTTAGTGAACATAATGTTGTTGTTGTTGTTATGTGCCACTGAGTCGGACCTGACCCACAATGACCCCTCCTTGGGTTTCCGAGGCAGTATCACTACAGAAGGCGATTGCCCCATCTTCCTTCCAAGGAGTGGCTGGTGGGTTTGAACCTCCAGCCTTCTGGTCAGCAGTCAAGTGCCTTAGGCACTACGCTACCAGAGCTCCCAGTGGATATAATACTTCATACAAATAATTTCTCCTGTAACATTATTGAAAATCAAGTATAATTCAAGTGTGATTATGTGTATGTATGTATGTATAAAATCTAACATACATACATATATATCAGAGAAACAAACTTATCTAGAATAACTATTCTCTTAAAACAATCTCAAATCCTCTTGGAAGAAGAGTACAAAAAAAATCTCACTCTTTCTCTCTCTGCACACACACACACATAGATATACATATAATTTTCTTCTCAGAAGACACCTGAATCTCTGCAGGAACCAGCATGCTATTTAAAATTCATTTTAGAAATACAGAAATAAATCTATTGCAAACTCATAAAACATTGTAGATGACTCTTCTATAACCTAAAAATTAATGTTTTATATAATAAACCATATATTATAAAAAAGGAAAAAATAAATCAACAGGACATCATAAGTCAAATTAGTCTTACCATGAAAGTTTAAAATGGAAATAATTAAGTTTATCAGTTCAAATCTACAATTTCACTTTTGAAAAGACTACTAAATTGAGTAAGACTTCTCTAACATCAACAAAGTCAGCTAGCATTCTCTATCTAAATAGATATATATATCTGGATTTCTTTCATCCACTCCCTTTTAACCCAAATAGCCTCAAAATACATTCGGAAGTACTACATGGCATTTAGGTAATATTTAAACTATTGCCATCTCCTATCATAAATACTGTCTTAATGAGAAAAAAAACATCTAAACTCTTATGTGGTACAGCTACATTAAATGAACAGCAAAATAAAAGGGCAAAATATTAATTTCGTAACTTTAAGTTCTTCCATATATTATCTAAAATTTAACATTGGATGAGTTATAAATTGGTGCTTTATTGGTTTGTAGTCATATCCAATCGATCTTTTCTTTGTTGTAAAAGTTGAGCAACCACAAGTTCACTACTTCTTCTATGTCATATAAACATCAATCCACTGACAAAAAACCTAATAATGATATTAAGATTATAGAAGACTGTTTAGAGTGTTTTATACATATATATAATATGTGTGTGTCTATATATATGTATGTGTATGTGGCGTAGTGCCTAAG
>NW_006922037.1:2298211-2304559 GCF_000298275.1 Orycteropus afer afer
GAACTAACAGATCTGTCCTGGAGGAAGTGCAGCCAGAATGCTC
The DNA here is from genome assembly GCF_000298275.1 of Orycteropus afer afer. Classification (NCBI taxonomy): domain Eukaryota; kingdom Metazoa; phylum Chordata; class Mammalia; order Tubulidentata; family Orycteropodidae; genus Orycteropus; species Orycteropus afer. The sequence goes on from NW_006922037.1 coordinate 2,298,255, forward strand.
CTTGGAAGCAAGAATGGCCAGACTTCGTCTCACCTATTTTGGTCATGTGGTAAGAAGGGACCATTCCCTGGAGAAGGATGTCATGTTTGGTAGGGTGGAGGGTCGACGAAAGAGGGGGAGGCCTTCATGCGATGGATTGACGTGGTGGCTGCGATGATGGGCTCAAGTATAGCAGGGATTTTGGGGCTGGCGCGGGATCGGGCAGTATTTTGTTCTGCTGTGCATGGGGTCACTATGAGTCAGAAACGACTCAACGGCACTTAACAACAACAACAACAACAACAGAATATATCATAAATTCATCAAAATGAATTCACACATATAAACCCAAAATTGGTGCAGTCCGAAGTGATAACCATAATTTAAAAGTTCTTTATATGTTTTACCTTTCCCTAATACATAAAAAATTATTTTGATGCTGTAACAGTAAGGTATCTAAGAAAAGGTTAATATTGATATTCCTTCATGTTGAAAATGAGAGAAAAACATAATTTAAACAATAAAGTAAAAATCATAAAAAACAAATGAAAGGTAAGTAATTTATTAACTATGGCACAGTATTTCCAAAGTACACTATGGCAATATTTAACAATATCCTTAGCCCGAGTTCAGATAATACAATCTCATCTACTCCCAGCCAACTAAGCAATTAACTTAGTTGATGCCAAATAGCCCCTATCAATACTGGACCCTCTAACTGGCAAGAAAACAAAGTCAAATACAACTGACATGTTTCCCCTTTGCCATGTTGGAATATTAGAGGATATCAATCCATTGCTGCTAATGAAAAAATAACAGAATGTTTTAATTTCCCACATGCAACTCTTCCACATCACAATTACATAATTTCTTGAAAAGTTTGCTCTTCATTGTTTCTACCTACTATTTACTGGAACTGTTGTGTGAAAGAATAATCATTATAGGATAGACTAAATGGATATGGAACTAGTACATTCAAGCTTTCACTTGTTTATTCAACAAGCATTTATTAAGCTTAAACTTAATAATCACTGCAAAAGAGAGTGGGGAAAAAGAGATAAGACATCCTCCTTCCCCTCAAAGAGCGCAATCCAGAGGGGAAGAGAGCAAGTAAATCAATCAAGTTAAACACCTACCAATGTGGAGCTGCACCTAGAACAATCTTAAGGTTTCAGGATATGTAATCAATAATTATCTTAGAACAGTCTAGAAGATCTAGAAAGTGTTAAAAAGAGGGAAAAACAATAAATCATGAAAAGACATGATTGTATAATTTATATAAATATTATATAAATTAATATCCTTAACAGTTTCTAAAGAGAGGAATAAACAAAATAATTAACAAAGTTGTTTTAAATGATAATTTCTTGCAAGAGTATAAAAATTAGGTACTGTCATACACTTTTCGTTAGATTTTTTTTTTCCCTAGTTGCCATCAAGTCAAATCGACTCATGGTGACCCGATGTGTATTGAATAGAACTGAGATCCCTAAGATTTTCAATGACTGATTTTTCAGAAGTAGATCTCCAGGCCTTTCTTTCAAGGTGCTTCTGGATGAACTCAAACTCCCAAACTTTCAGTTAGCAGCTGAGCGTGTTAACCATTTGCACCCATTGCCCTCGAGTCAGATCTGACTCATAGTGACCCCTCCTTGGGTTTCGGAGGCGGTATCTCTACAGAAGTAGATTGCCCAACTTTCCTTCCAAGGAGTGGCTGGTGGGTTAGAACTGCCAGCCTTCTGGTTAGCAGTCAACCATTTGTACCACCCAGTAATTCCATGACAAAGATAATTTGGTACAATCTATCAAGCAGGTAGTGTTGCAAGGTATATTCAAAAGCCTTAGGTTCATAATCTTTGATAAAGGAATTTCACATTTAAGCATTCATTCTGAGGAAATAACCAGACATAAGAATAAAGACATACAAATGAAAATGTTCATCACAGCAGAGGAAAGAGCAGAAAAAGGAAAAATAAAAATCCCAGAGGAGAGGGATGTTGAGGTTAAAAATGTATATGTATTCCTATGTTAGAATACGTGCAATCCAATAAAATGCCTTCTAACATTTAATAATTTTAAATGAATGGGAAATTTTACAAGCAGGATATAAAACTTATAGACTGTATGGTAACAATTATACAAACTACATATTCTCCACTTACTGCTTATATCCTTTATACAAACACACCTACACAGAGTCACATACAAGGTTCCAAAATGAGAACCACTCTGGGTCTAAGACCTTTGCCTCCCTTAGGTTTTGTTTCAGCATCATCTGGGGCTGAAAGAGAGACGAAGCACTGGGACAAAGATCTAGTTTCCCTAGACAGCCTCGCCTCTATCTACAAAATTCAAGAAGGAACCATAAGCATATCTCTTCATATCCCCAAATATACCACCTTGCCATCACTGTCTAACTTTAATTCACTAGAAATAATCTTATTATGGTTTTCATCTCTATTTATATGAGTCACAGTGAGTCCTAACTCCCATATCAAATCTTGTAGAATATAATTCTCTAATGGTAATCATTAACTATTAAAAGGAATGAAATATAGAAACACAAAAATTAACAAGAAATTTGCAGATTTAAAGTCAAACAGATTAACCATTCGGAAAGGTATCAAAATTGGAGATCCTGGATAGAGTGGGAGGAAGAATGTGGAACAACTCAAAAACATAAAAATCACCAGAATTATTTGTCAGAGACTGGTGGGATCCCTGAGACTATGAGCATGGGTTACCCTTCAGGCCTAGAACTTCCGCAGACTGGCTCTCAGTCCAACAGTAGAAAGACCCACATGCAGAATACCTACCCCAGGTAGATGCATCCACCTACTGTAGTGAGATGCCCCCCTTAAATCAACCAGCCATGAGACATGAGAAAGGCAGTATTCACATAGAGGGAAAGCTGGGCAGGCAAGAATACATTGTTAAGAAGGGTACAGGGAAGGGGTAGTCACAGGGAAGAGAATGGAGGAGTTTTTCTATGGTTGGGGATGATAATCAGGGCAGTGAAATAAAATGTGCATGAACTGTTGAATGTAAAACAAATCTGCTTTGTAAATTTGTACCCAAAGCACAATCAATCAATCAATAAAAGTGAAAACTGATTAGCAGATTTGAAAAAGAACTGAAGAGTTTACTGTCATTCTCTCATCTCACTATTTACCATTAGATATGATTTGAACTAGGAGCTCTGGTAGTGTAGTGCCTGAGGCACTTGACTGCTAACCAGAAGGCTGGTGGTTTAAACCCACCAGCTACTCCTCAGAAGGAAGGTTGGGCAATCTACTTCCATAGTGATACCACCTCAGAAACCCAAGGAGGGGTAGCTATGAGTTGGGTCTGACGCGATGGCACATAATAACAACAAGAACAACATGATTTGAACTTCTCATTCTCTACTCCATATCCACTCACCTCTTGCATATTTTCCATCAAAATATATCTCTGCATTACATTGAGTAATCTTGTCAATTCTATACTCATTTTCTAATTCTCTATTTACCTCCATAACACATTGTATGAGGCTGCTTTTGTTACCAAAACCAGATAAATATACAAGAAAATTAAACAACACACTAATCTTCATAAATATAAATTGAAAATTCAGTACAATGACTGAATGAAAAAGATTGGAATTGTCCAGTTAAAAGATAAAACATTTTATAAAATTTACCACTTATTCATAATATTGTCTTACCAGGTTCCCAAACCTGATAATAAAAAGCTATCTATAACAAACTTATGGATAATATAATTCTCAATGGTGAAATAATAGTATTATCTTTAAAATTAATAAGATAAGAAATCCACTCTAGCAATATCTATTTAACTTTTTTGTATAGTAAAATGCATAAAGATTGGTACTATATGCTTTCTAAGGAAGAAACAAAACTTGCATCATTTATTGATGATGTGACTGTCTATGCCAAAAACCTAAAGAATCTACAAAAAAAAATTTACAATTGACGAAAGAATAGCATGGTGGCTGGATATAAGATAAACATTCAAAAATTAATAGCATTTCTCTACATAAGAAACAGTAAATGTAATAAAAATGTTAATAGTTAAAATAGAAACAAAAATACAAGCTACTCAGATACAACCCATTGTCGTCAAATCTATTCCAACTCATAGCAACCTTACAGGACAGACTAGAACTACCCTGTAAGTTTTCCAAGGCTGTAAATCTTTATGAAAGCAGATTGCCACATCTCAAGTGGAGCAGCTGTTGGATTTGAATCACTGACATTTTTGGGTTAGCAGCTAAGTGCTTTAAACACTGCACCACCAGGGCTCCTTACTCAGATATGAATCTAATAAAACATATGTAAGATCTCTATAGATAACACTACAAAGCTTTAAATACATTAAACCAAAAGCAAACCAAACACATTGGCATCTAGTTGATTGTGACTCATAACGACCCTAATGGGTTTTCAAATCCCCTAACCAGTAGGTGAGAGCTCTGGTGGCATAGTGCCTAAGGCATCTGACTGTGAACCAGAAGGCTGGTGGTTCAAACCCACCAGCCACTCCCCGGAAGGAAGGTTGGGCAATCTACTTCCACAGTGATACCACCTCGGAAACCAAAGGAGGGATCATTATGAGTCGGATCTGAGTCAGATCCACAGCAACAGGTGTTTATTTTTGTTGTAACCAGAAGGCTGGCAGTTCAAACCCACCAGCCACTCCTCGCAAGGAAGACTGGGCAATCTACTTCCATAGAAATATGGCTTCGGAAACCCAAGGAGGGGTCGCTATGAGTTGAGACCGACTTGACGGCAGTGAGTTTGGTTTTTGGTTTAAATCATTACAGAAGCAGACTGCCTCAGCTTTCTTCCGTGCTGGTTGGTTTGAACCATGAACCTTTTGGTCAGCAGCCAAATGCCTTAACCACTGTACCACCAGAACTCCTTAAATACATTAAAGAAGACCTAAATTAAAGGACATGGTGTATTTATGCTAGGAACACTTAAAATGATAAAGAAGTCATTTTCCTCAAATTAATCCCCATAAGGTTTTTCAGGGAACTTGATAGCTGGTTATAACATTATACTGAAAATCAAAGGGTCAATAATATCCAAATCACTATTAAAGAAGAATAGGAGGACAGTTATAGCAATACTTTAAAGCTATAGTAATAAATAAAGTGCTGTTTCAGAGATAAAATAAAATTACCCAATATAATTGAAATACAGAGCCCAGAAATGGACCCATATAAATATGGGCTGAGATATATATATATATATATATATATATATATATACACACACATACAATAATCAACATTAGAGGCAGAACTACAAATCACAGAAAAAAAAGAGCAATTTTTAGCTCTTTTTAGTGTTAAGAAACATATAGAAGAAAATTAAACTGAACATCCATCTTTACAACACACACACAAAAATCAATTCCACATAGATTTAAGATTTATATGTGGAAGTCAGGGGTATAACATTTTTAAGGAAAATGTCTTTATGATTTCAGGATAAGATAGGATTTCTTAAACAAGATAAAATACACACAAACTACAAAAGATAATATTGAGAAATTCAACTGTATTAAAATTAATAACTTTCTCAAAACATACCATAGATTAAAAGAAAAATGACAAATTAAAAAAAGATATGTGCAACACCTAAAATTCTTATTTGAGACTGCTGCCTGACCTCAAACTCAATTTCTTTTTGTCTTGGGCACATATTTACCAATCTTTACACTTACATACATGTGGCCAAATAACTGAGTTCTAGACACCAAAATGTAGGCAAAAGTAATGTGTGCTACTTCTAAACCTAATCTATGAAAACCTGCTAAGTGTGAGACTCTTCTGACTGGATGGGGCAGACATGACCTCAGGACAACTTTGGGAGTCCCATTCAAAGTTAGTGGATCCACAACCAAACACCTTGAGGGAATGAGTCACTGGGTCTGCAGGATCGGGACCATGGTAGCAGGGGACATGAAGCTCAATTGGCACAACATAATACTCAAATATACTGTTCTACATCCTAATCTGGTGAGTAGCCAACTGGGGTCTTAGAAGCTTGCAAGTGGCCATCTAAGATGCAACTATAGGTCTCTCCTCATACAGGGCAAAGAAGAATTAAGAAAATCAAAGACTTACGGAAACAATTAGTTATTGGGACTAATGGACTATGGGAACCTCCACCTACATGACCCTGAGACCAGAAGAACCAGACAGTGCGTGGCCACCAATGCCAACCACTTGGAAAGGGATCAAAATTGGAGGTCCTGGATAGAATGAGAGAAAAAAATGTGAAACAGGGAGAGTTCCGGCAAGATGGCGGACTAGG
>NW_006922037.1:2338945-2352801 GCF_000298275.1 Orycteropus afer afer
AAAAAAAAAAAAAAATCTGAGACACTAGTTAAAAAATTTACTGGATAAAGAGTGTGGTCACATTAACATAACTATAGTATTCAAAATAAAAATTTCAAAATGTATGATCCAATAAAGGTTCAATAGTGAAATGTACTGCAAAAGACCTCCGCAAAGTGTTAAGAAGCAAAGATGTCACTATGAAGACTAAGGTGCATTTAACCCAAGGCATGGTATTTTCAATCGCATCAGATGCATGTGAAAGCTGGACAATGAATAAGGAAGACAGAATAACTGATGCCTTTGAATTACAGTGTTGATGGCGAAGAATACCGAACATACCATGGACAGCCAGAAGAACAAACAAATCTACCCTAGAAGAAGGAGCCAGAATGCTCCTTGGAAGTGAGAATGGCCAGAGTTTGTCTCACTTACTTTAGTAATGTCATCAGAAGGGACCATTCCCTGTAGAAGGATACCATGCTTAGTAAAGTAGGGGGTCAGTGAAAAAGGGGAAGACACTCAACAAGATGGATTGACACAGTGGCTGCAATGACAGGCTTAAATATAGCAAGGATTGTGAGGATGATCCATGAACAGGAAGTGTTTCATTCTGTTGTACACAAGGTCTCTATAAGTTGGAGCCGACTCAACAGCACACAACAACAATGAAATGTTAAAGTACAACTGACTAACCAGAAGGTCAGCAGTTCAAAACCACCAGCTGCTCCACAGAAGATGGGGTGATCTACTTCCATAAAGATTTACAGCCTCAGAAACCCTATGGAGGTCACTATGCGTTGAAATCGACTCTATGGCAGTGAGTTTTTTTTTTTTTTTTTTTAATATCACCTAAATAATATGTAAATATGTATTTCTTCATTCTTATCATTTCACTTTTTAATATATTCACATTTTTATGTGTGGTTATTTATGAAGAAGCTTCCTAATTTCTACATATGTAATTTATTTAAAAATATAGTAGGATACCAGCCTCCAAGGAACTTTTAGATATGAACTACTAGTTCCTACATAGTTTAGGAAAGGTGTTCTAGAAAAGACATAATATTTATGAATAGTCAGGTTAACCATTTCTACTTTGGTTTGTTAAATCCATTTCAAAAATTATTCTGTGTAATAGATCTAGTTCTTTACTAAATTGATTACTACAATTTTCACTGTCTTTATAGATTTATAATCTATATAGACAGTGAAAATTGTAGTAATCAATGTTTCTCAATGATATCCACTCTAGAACATTATTGCCTCTTCACAAAAACTGAAGCTAGAATTCCACAAAATTTCAGAGTAGTTTAACAAATACTCAAAGGATAAATTTTATAATTTAAGTGTTTTGATATCAAGAAGTAAAAATTAAAAGTCTATCCTGTTAATTTTCCTATTTTAATTTTCAACATATTCTGGTACAAATTTCTACAATACCACCCATTACATTGTAAGTTTCCAAACTAACAATTAGTTCCTTGAGAAAAAGCATCATTTCTGTGGTACAGCTGTTCAAGTCTTCATTTGCTAATAAAAAAGACATTGTATTTGTATACAAAGTTGAACCAAAATCTTCTATTTCAGAACATTTACTACTCATTAAGCCAACATACTTTTCACTTAAATTTGCAAGGAGCCCTGGTGGCGTACTGCCTAACACATTTGACTGTTAACGTAAAAGTTGGCAGTTCAAACCCACAAGCCACTCCATGGAAGGAAGGCAAGCCAATCTACTTCCATAGAGATTTATTGCCTCAGAAACCCAATGTGGGATGCTATGAGTCAGAATCAAATCAAAGGCAGTGAGTTTGATTTTTCTGGTTATAGTTCAGAAAGAGAATGTTCTAATAAAATAATCCTACCACTTGGCTGTCAATTTGTCACACTGTGGTGGCTTGCATGTTGCTATTAGGCTGGAAGCGCAAGCTCCACAAGCTCACCAATTCTCAACCTGAAAGAACTGAAGAAAAAATTCAAGGCCCGAATTTCAATACTGAAGGATTCTATGGGTAAAATATTGAATGATGGATGAAGCATCAAAATAAGATGGAAGGAATACACAGAGTCACTGTACCAAAAAGGACTGGTTGACATTCAGCCATTGCAGGAGACAGCATATGATCAAGAACCAACAGTACTGAAGGAAGAAGTCTAAGCTGCACTGAAGGAAGTGGTGAAAAACAAGGCTCCAGGAATTGACAGAATACCCATTAAGATATTTCAACAAACAGATGCCACTCTGGAGGCACTTCTCATTTGTCAATAAATTTGGATCAACTGACTGGAAGAAATCCATATTTGTGCCCATTCCAAAGAAAGGTGATCCAACAGAATGTGGAAAGCATAGAACAATATAATTAATATCACAACCCAGTAAAATTTTGCTGAAGATAATTAAAGACTTCCAGGAACGCAAGCTGGATTCAGAAGAGGATGTGGAACAAAGAGTATCATTGCTGATGTCAGGTGGATCTTGACTGAAACCAAAGAATACCAGAAAGATACTTACCTGTATTTTATTGACTATGCAAAGGCATTCAATTGTGTGGATCCTAACAAATTACAGAAAACATTGAGAAGAATAGGAATTCCAGAACACTTAATTGTACTCATGAGGAATCTGTACATAAAGCAAGAGGCTGTTGTCTAAACAGATAAAGAGAATACTTCATGCTTTAAAATCAGGAAAGGTGTGTGTCAGGGCTGTATTCTTCCACTATTATTTATTGAATCCGTATGCTGAGCAAATCATCCGAGAAGCTGAACTAGATAAAGAAGAATGCATAATCACGACTGGAGGAAGATTCATTGACAATCTACAATACAAAGATGACACGACCTTGCTTGCTGGACATAAAGAGGACTTGATGCACTTACTGATGAAGATCAAAGACTACAGTCTTTGATTACACCTCAACATAAAGAAAACAAAAATCCTCACAACTGGACCAATAATCAAAATCATGATAAATGGAGAAAAAACTGAAGCTGAAAGGGCTTTGATTTTACTTGGATCCACAATCAAAAGCCAAGGAAGCAGCAGTCAAGAAATCAGATGTCATATCATCTAGGGCAGATCTGCTTTGCAAGACCTCTTTAAAGTGTTAAGGAGCAAAGATGTGACTTTGAAGACTGAGGTGCGCCCAACACAAGTCATGGTATTTTCAATCACCTCATATGCATATGAAGCTGGAGAGTGAATAGCGAAGACCAAAGAAGAGCTGATGCCTTTGAATTGTGGTGCTGGCAAAGAATACTGAAAATACCATGGATGACTGCCAGAAGAACACATAAATCTGTCCTGGAAGAAGTGCATCGGAATGCTCTTTAGAAGCAAGAATGCTCAGGCTTCATCTCACCTACTTTGGTTATGTTGTCAGAAGGAACCAGTCCCTGGCGAAGATAATCATGCTTTGTAAAGTAGATGGTGAGTGAAAAAGGGGAAGAACCTCAACAAGATGGAATGACACAGTGGCTGCAAAGATATGCTCAAGTATAGCAAGGACTGTGAGGATGGTGCAGGACCAGGAAGTGTTTTGTTCTGTTGTACACAGGATCACTATGAGTCAGAGCTGATTCAATGGTACCTATCAACAACAACAGTAAAATAATCATTGTAGTTAATATCATCATCACTCATATGGCATACATGAATTATAAATTTTCTAAGGATCAGAACAAAAGAAAATATACCTAACATACTCAGTTTCACTTTACTGACTCAAGATCTGATGATGATAAAGAAATAGAAACATGCACACCTCCAGTGACAGGCAAGTGGTGGCAGGGAATGTGGTATATACAAGTATTATGAAAAATATGGAACAAATTTTAGAAAAATTGTTATGATTTAGAAGTTTCAATTGTTTTAAATGGAAATAGCTTTAAGCCCTCATAAGTTATACAAGTTTGATTCACTTTCAATGGAAACTAATTATATTAATCAAGTACAATACATAAAATAAAGTACATCACAGACTAAAGGAACTAGATGGTGCCCAGCTACCACTACGGACTACTCTGAAAGGATACATTAAGATCTCCTGGCTAGAGTGGGAGAAAGATGCAGAACAAAACTCAAAATTATAAAAAAAGATCAGGGTTATTGGCCAGATAGAGACTGGTGGAACCCCAGAGACTATGTGGAACTGAACTCATTCCCATAGCTCAATTTTCAGTCAAATAATAGGTCTACAAGGTGAACAGTAACTTTAGGAAGGTACACTCCTCAGCACAACCAACCATTTGAGATCAAAAGGGCAGCCTTTGCCCAAGGACAATGTTTCAAAGGAAGGAAAGGTTAGAAGAGAAGGAAGAATGGAAATGAGAAATGAGAGGGAGGATTTGGGAGGAGTGATGTTACGCTGAGGGAATTGGAATCAATGTAATTAAACAAAACCTGTGTGAATTGTTGGATGGAAAACTGATTTGATCTGTAAACATTCACCTAAGTCACAAAAAAAAGTTCAAAAAATAAATAAAGTACATTACACAATGTAGTTCATTCACATGTAAATCTACTTAGTATCATATGGTTTAGGAAGGTTTTCCAAGTAATCCATGTCTTTTGAATGCTAATTTTTATACTTTCAATCTTTTTCTGTATTTTATATTTTGAATTTCTCCTTTCTTAGGTTTATTTTGTCTATTTTTTTAATTATTTTTTTTCCATTTATTTTTCTCATTTATTTATTTTGAGGGCATTTTTTATTCATTAATGTGAAATTTAAGATGATAAATTTTCTTCTGAGTACTGTATTAGCTGCATCCCATAGATTCTCTTATGTAATGTTCCCTTTACGGTTATTTTCTAAGTATTCTATTGTTCCATTTGGATTTTATCTTTGGAAACTCGCTAAAGATAAAGCTTTGTTTCTAAATTTACAAGCAGAGGTAGATCTTTAAGTTTCCCAGTTTTATTACTAGTTTCTAGTTCTTCAACATTATGAGTCAAAGCAAGTTTCTTCTTTTTAGAATGTATTGTACTTTTCTTTAGGAATTAATGAACATTTCTATTAATAATTCATAGGCATTTAGAAAGATGGTATATTCTTTCTAATCAAAGTAGAAAGTTTGACACATATGAATTGTATTTTAAGCCCTATACATATGCTCATTTTTACACACAAATCCACATAATATGTTGAGGGTGAAATAAAAATATTTTCCTACAAAATGGAACTCCAATACACCTACTCCTCACTTACTATCCACATTATCTGACATTCACATTCACGAGAATAGTAAAAAAAAAAAAAATCCACTTAAATCACCATAAAGCCAGGTAAAGACCCATGTGTTCTGAGTGACAAAGTGCCTCCCTCATGAGCCCCAAGTCCTTGATCCCTTCCATCCCACCCTCTCCCCTATCTTGGATGTAAATAAAATTTGTTTAAAAAAGGCCAGACACCAGGGCATCAAACCATTAATATGCATGAGCTTCACAGCCTCACTGACTCCCAGTAAGTTTCACAGGCTGGTCACTGCCCCACCATGCAAGCAGAGTTGTGGCTTTAGTCTGTGAGTTTGAAAAAAGGTGACAGAGGGGTGCAGCCAGGACACGGGGTGGTCACTTCATGCAAATCCTGAGATCCACTGTTTGCACACTCAGGAGTGCTAGGATCAATAGGTGGTGGTTCTAGGTTGACAGATATATCCCTGGAGAGCAAGAACGATGTGTGGGCTGGGTTAGGGCAAGTCCATTCCTGGCTGTAAATGCTGATGCAATCAGCTCTGCCTGTGGCTTGAAATGGGACAAGCCAACTGGGCCAAAGCACAGAAATCATAGTATGGCGATGAGCAAGCTGTGTACAGAGGTTGCACGGGAGGTAGATCCCCACAGGAGATCCAAATGAATCCAATGCCTCCAAAATGAGCCCTGGACCCTGAAGACATCGGTTGCTAAAGTTTTACAAAGTACCGATTTTAACTTAACAACCTGGGCTTTGGGACCTAACTGTGTCAATGTTGTTGTTATGTGCCAGCAAGTCAGACCCAACTCACAGCGACCACACCTGGGATTTCCGAGGCAGTATCACTACCTTGTCAGTAAGTGAGGATTGGGTATATTTATTAGTATTTTACTCTTTCTTTTCTTTTTTGACTTGTCCTATACAAACAAATCTAATAAACAGAAAAATAGAGAATAGTTTGTAATACACATTATCACAGTCGATACCAGTTCATGAGAAAAGCTTTCGTCAAACTATGAATAGATGGAAACTCTTTTTTTTTTAATTGGTCAAAGTTCAACCATTTTATTTTTATTTTTTTAAATTATTTTTATTTTAAGAGCTTGTTTTACATTCAACATCACGCATACATTTGGTTTCTTTCCACATTCGCCATGTCCAACCCTAACCCAGTCTCCTCCCCTCCCTACCCTGCAACTCTCCCCCTGTGTCCCTCATAATTATGCACTCCTGTTTGTCCTGCATTTCCTCAGTTGTCCCATGGTTTATTGCTCTAATGAATGTATTACCATTGAGTGTGTGGGTGTGGCATCCTGGGTTGAGTGGTCTGTGTGTACATCTTGTTAACTACTGGGCTGAGAGCCCACCCCTGGGAGTGAGTTTTATTCCAGGCGCCAAATGTATTTCAGGGACACAGTATTGGGAGTCTCACCAGATTTCATCTGACCAGTAATTCTGGTCATTATTGAGTTTTTGGATTTTGTTCCACATTTTCCCTCCCACTCTATCCAGGATCTCCAGATTTGATCCTTTCCTGAGCGGTTGGCATTGGTAACCAGGCACCATCCAGTTCTTCTGGTCTTGAGGGCCATCGTGTCCTAGGGCTGATTGCTTCTAAATGCCCTTGGTTTTTTGTTTTTATTTTTTTGTGTTCTTCTTCACTTCCGATGCTAGGAGATCATTAGCTGCATCTTAGATGGCTGTTTGAAAGCTTTTAAGACCCCAGTCGCTATTCACCAATGTAGGATGTGGAGCAAGGCTTTTACGTACTTTATTGTGCCAATTGAGTCTGGTGTACCCCAGTACTATGGTCCTGAGGTAGTAGATCTATTGGATCTCTCTCCCAGAGTTTCAGGATGTCTTTGAGGGATTACTCTGTGTCTGTCTTCTATTGTTTCTGTAAGGACTGCAAGTATCTTGTATTACTGGTGTCTGTGCAAGATTATCCTCAGCTGAATCTATCCTTGGTCTAGAGTATATCTCTATTCACTGACCCCTGTCTGATCATCTCAGGTGTTTATGTGTTCATCTGTATAGCCTAGTGTTTGGTGTTAATGGCAATGTGGTATTGTAGACACATTGGTTGGTTTTAGCCTCTGTCGTCTACCTCTTATGTGCACAGTTCAGTGTCCATTTCCCAATGTTATCATGGTGGTCATATATCCTTCACGTATATCCCTCCCCCTACCCATGTCAGCGTGTAAGCCCCAACTAGCCCTAAATTAATCCCTCCCATTCCCTCCCCATCCCGCTAACCTACTAGGTGAGTTCTCTTTCCCAAGCAAACCCTTCTCTCTCTTTTTACAGTAACGGGCTCATACAGTACTTGTCCTTCTGCTTATTTCACTCAGCATAATGTTTTCCAGGTTCATCTACGTTGCGAGATGATTAGCATATCCCTCATTGTTCTTTAATGTGGCATAGTATTCCATTGTGTGGATATACCATAATTTGGTTATCCACTCATCCACTGATGGGCATTTAGGTTGTTTCCATCTCTTTGCTATGGTGAATTGTGCTGCAATGAACACAGGTGTACATATGTCTGTTCGTGCGCTCTCTCTCACCTTTTTAGGATTTCCTAGTAATGGAACTGCTGGGTCAAATGGTATTTCTATTTTCAGTTTTTTTTTAGGAAATGCCATACCGTTTGCCACAATGGTTGTACCATTTTACAATCCCACCAGCAGTGCACAAGACTTCCAATCTCTCCACAATCCCAGTGGCCAGCATTTGTTACTATCTGATCTGTTGAACTTTGCTATTATTGCTGGGGTGAGGTGATATTTCATTGTTGTTTTGATTTGCATCTCTCTAATGATTAATGATCGTGAGCAATTTCTCATGTGTTTGTTGGCTGCTTGTATATCTTCTTGGGTGAAGTGTCTGTTCAAGTCTTTTGCCCATTTGTGAATTGGGTTATTTGTCTTTTTGGTGTTGAGGTGTTGAAGTTTTATGTAGATTTTGGAGATGAGTCCTTTGTCAGATATGTCATAGGCAAGTATTTTCTCCCAATCCGTAGGTTCTCTTTTTTCACCTTTTGACAAAAATCTTTCAATGCGCACAAGAATTTAATTTTTAAAAGGTCCCAGTCATCTAGCTTCTTTTCTATCTCCTGCACATTCTGGGTTATGCTTGACAGTCTATTTATGCTGTAAATTAGGGCTCCTAGATTTGCCCCTATTTTATCTTTGATGAATTTTATACTTTTGGATTTTACATTTAAGTCTTTGATCCAGCTTGAGTTTGTTTTTGTGTATGTGGTGAGGTACGGGTCTTGTTTCATTTTTCTATAGATGGACATCCAGTTTTGCCAGCACCATTTGTTAAAGAGGCTATCTCTTCCCCATTTAATGGGCTTTTGGCCTTTGTCAAAGATCAGTTGTCCATAGATGGATGGGTCTATGTCTGAACTTTCAATTCTGTTCCATTTGTCTACCTGTCTATCATTGTACCAATACCATGCCGTTTTGACTACTGTGGCTATATAGTAGTTCTTAAGATCTGGGAGCGTGAGACCTCCCACTTTGTTTTTCTTCTTGAAAAGTACTCTGCTTATTTGAGGTCTCTTTCCTTTCCACATGAAATTAGTAATTAGTTTTTCCATGTCCTTAAAAAATCTTGTTGAAATCTGGATCAGGATTGCGTTAAATGTATAGATTGCTTTAGGTAGTATTGACATTTTCACAATGTTTAGTTTACCTATCCATGAACAAGGCAGGTTCTTCCATTTATGCAGTACCCTTGTTGTCTCTTGTAGCAGTATTTTATAGTTTTCTGTGTATAGGTCTTTTGTGTCTCTGGTGAGGTTTATTCCTAGATATTTTATCTTTTTCGTAGCTATACTGAATGGTATGGTTTCCCTTATTTCTTTATCAGAGGAGTCCTTGCTGGTGTAGAGAAATCCAACAGATTTTTGTATGTTGATCTTGTATCCTGCCACTTTGCTGAACCTCTCTATTAGTTCCAGTAGTCTTTTTCTTGAGTCCCTTGGGTTTTCTATGTATAGAATCATATCATCTGCAAATAGAGATAGTTTTAATTCCTCTTTGCCAATATGTATGCCTTTTATTTCTTTCTTGCCTTATTGCCCTGTCCAGGACTTCCAATACAATGTTAAATAGAAGTGGTAATAGAGGGCATCCCTGTCTAGTTCCCGTTTGTAAGGGGAATGTATTGAGTCTTTCTCTATTAATAATGATGTTGGCTGTTGGCTTTGCATATATACCCTTTATTATGTTGAGGAATTTCCCTTCTATCCCTATTTTGCTGAGAGTTTTAAATAGGAATGGATGTTGGATTTTATCAAATGCCTTTTCTGCATCAATTGATATAATCATATAGTTATTTTCCTTTGTTTTGTTTATGTGGTGGATTACACTGATTGATTTTCTGATTTTGAACCACCCTTGCAAACCTGATATGAATCCCACTTGGTCCAGATGTATTATTTTTTTGATATGTCATTGGATTCTTTTGGCCAGGACTTTGTTAAAGATTTTTGCATCTATGTTCATGAGTGATATTGATCTGTAGTTTTCCTTTCTAGTGTTGTCTCTCCCTGGTTTTGGTATTAGTGTTATGCTTGCTTCATAAAATGAGTTTGGGAGTACTCCATCTTTTTCTATGTTCTGGAATAGCTTGAGTAGCATAGGTGTCAACTCTTCTCTGAATATTTGATAGAATTCTCCAGTGAAGCCATCAGGGCCAGGGCTTTTCTTTGTGGGAAGTTTTTTTATGACCTGTTCAATTTCTTCCCTTGTTATGGGTCTATTCAAGTTTTCTATTTCTCAGTGGATAATTCAGGTAGGTCTTGTGATTCTAGAAACTTGTCCATCTTTTCTTGGTTCTCAAATCTATTGGTGTACAGTTTTTCATAATATTCTGTCAGTAACTTTTTTATTTCAGTTGGTTCTGTTACGGTTGTGGTGACACTATTTTCATTACAATTCTTGTGATTTGGGTCTTCTTTTCTTTTGTTAGGTCTGCCAATGGTTTATCGATTTTATTAATCTTTTCAAAGAACCAACTCTTTGTTTTGTTGATTTTCTCTATGGTTTTTTTGTTTTCTGTTTCATTTATTTCTGTTCTGATCTTTATTATTTCCTTGCTTCTAGATACTGTAGGATTCTTTTGTTGTTCTATTTCTAGTTGTTGGAGTTAACAAGTTAGAGTGTTGATTTTGTTTCTTTGCTCTTTTTTGATGTATGCATTTATTGCTATAAACTGTATGAATACTGCTTTTGCTGTATCCCATAGATTTGGTAGGATGTATCTTCATTCTCATTAGTTTCTAAGAATTTTTTTATTTCAGTTTTTATCTGTTCTGGAACCCAATAGCATCTAAACAGAGAGTTGTTCAGCTTCCATACGTCTGATGCTTTTTCCTTGCTCTTCTTATTATTAATTTCTAGTTTTATAAGCATTGTGGTCAGACAAGATGCTTTGCAGTATTTCAATGATTTTGAATTTATTGAGGCTTGTTTTATGTCCTAGCATATGGTCTATTCTGCAGAAGGATCCATGTGTACTGGAAAAGAATGTGAATTGTGTTTTCGTTGGATGAAGTGCTCTATATATGTCTATGAGTTCCACTTGGTTGATTGTACTGTTGAGCTCTTCTGTATCCTTATTGAGTTTTTTTCCCATTGACCTGTCTCTCCTTGAAAGTGGTGTGTTAAAGTCTCCTACTATTGTAGAGTTGTCTATCATACCTTTTAATTCAGTTAATATTTGCTTCACGTATTTTGGAGCACTTTCATTGGGTGCATAAATATTTATTATGGTAACACCTTCTTTGTCAACTGACCCTTTCAGCATCATATAATGCCCATCCTTGTCTCTTAAGATGTTTTTTTCACCATAATGTCTATCAGAAATCATAATTGCTACCCCTGCCCTTTTTGGGTTTCCATTGGTTTGGTATATTCTTTTCCATCCTTTAACTCTTAATTTGTTTTTATCTTTGTGTCTAAGGTGTTAGATGGAAACTTTCTTAATGTGATAAAGAATACTTTCAAAAAAAAAAAAAAATCACAACAAAATCTCATACGTAATGTGATATACAGTAAAGCTCAGAAAAAAGACAAAACCAATCTATGATAGAAGCTAGATGCTTACCTGTGAAGGGAGGTAGTGGCTGATTAGGAGTAAGAAGGAGGATTAGGAACATGAGAACACATATAATATTCTATATCCTGATATAGATGGTTATTTATATGGTTGCATTTACATTATAAAATTTAGTGCCTAAGGCACTTGACTGCTAACCAGAAGGCTGGCGGTTCAAACCTACCAGCCACTCCCTGGAAGGAAGGTTGGGCAATCTACTTCCATAGTGATACTGTCTCAGAAACCCAAGGAGGGCTTGCTATGATTTGGATCTGACTCGACGGCAGTGAGTTTGGTTTAGATATACACTTACAGTTTACAGTTTGTACACTTTATTGTGTGTATGTTGTACTTTAATAAACTCTTTACAAAAAATTTCGATGGTGCTTTTCAGAAAACTTCAAAAATTATTCTAAAAGTTGTATTTAAGAGCCAAATACCAAAATAGCTGCTGTTTCCATTGTTAATTACAGCTGATTCAATTTCAACTCAAAGCATCCAATATCACACACAGATAATGAGCAGTAACGATGCAGGAGTATACTTACCAAATACAAAGATATATTATAAACCTGTACTTATTAAGAAAATGGAATAATGGAATAATACAGAGAATACAGAACCCAGAAATAAATCCACACATACACTGTAATAGGATATATGTGACACAGGTGGCCCAGCACTACGTGGAGAAAAGGGAGATTGTTCAACAAATTGTGATGGAAATACTAAGGAAAAAAAATGAATCAGTAACACAGACTATACACAAAAAAGAATTCTGAATGAATTATGAATAAAATAACAAAAGCAAACTTTTAAAACTTTTTTGAAGAATATAAGAGGTTAAAGGTTCAAATCTTTGTGTTTTTGGGTGGGGAAGAATTTCATAAATGAGATACCAATGTACAAATCTTAAAAAAATTATTTTCTCCAAATTAAAATTAAGAATTTCTGTTCACCAAATGGTGCCTTACAGAAAAGGAAAAAACAAGGTATACACTTAGATGACATATCTGCCACTATAGGGATTAGTATCAAGGACATAATGAAGAACTTTTACAAATCAACAATCATAGAAACAATCCAATAGAAGAATACACAAAATACATGAATAGATGGTTTACAGAAGAAGACACACATTTGGCTAATAACAATTTGAGGAGATACCTTATCATCAATGCATATATCAAGACCAAAATTAGAGACTATTTTACATTCATTCAGTTTCAAAAAATTAACAAGTCTGACAATAGCAACTGTTAGGAAAAATAAGAGAATCAACCAGATCGTTTATGCATTGTTGGTGAGAGTACAGCTGGTAGGTAAATCCACTTTGGAAAACAACCTATCAGTATCTTATAAAAGTAACATTTTCATAACCTAAGACCTAGGATTTCCTCTTCTAGATATGTGTACTGCCAAAATATATGCACACTTGCACCAAGAATCAGGTAGAAAAATGTCAAATACAGCATTATTCATAACAGCTATACCAAATAACATAGATGAAAATGATCGAACATAATGATGAGTTAAAAATGCAAAACCTCAAGCAACAATACATATTATGATCCCATTTTGTAAATGGCAAAAACTAAGGAATACAATGTTTTCTCGTAAGTTTGTATGTGTTAAATTTTTAAAAAATATAATCAAATTGACTAACATTTTAGCAGTTACCTCTGGTAAGAGTATCAAAGTATTACAGTGTGTCATGATCCAAATTTTATGATTAATTCAATTCTGTGCACCTGATATCCAAAAATATACAATACAATACAATGTGGTACAATATACACTTTTAAACTGTTGTCTTCAGATGGAGTTGTCAGCAAGCCAGAATGTGCTGGGTTCAGAAAATACTGTTGAAGAATCATTAAATAAATCATTGTACACCCAAGTACTTGTTTTTATTCATTCTATTTCCAATCTAAATAATTAAATTCTGAAATTTAAAGAAATGCTAAGAGTACCTTAAAAACAAACAAATCTATAGAAATAGAATATATTTTTGAAAAGAAATTTAGAGCTGAAAAGTACCTTGAGGATTATCTAAAAGGGGTACATTTAAACATGTTTTATATGTCAAGCTCTGCAGTTGGTATGCATTATCTCTATTCCTCAAAAAACTCTATGCCATATATACAATTAATATCAATAATTTATATAAAATAAAACTCTTGTTAACGTATTCAGAAATTCATTCATGTTTACAGAGCTCACTGATAGAGCTTGGACTCAATGGCAGAGGGTTTGTTTTTTAGATTTATTAGAATATGGAACTTACATATTTATGTCTATGTTTACCTACATCATTTAATAGCACCAGAAATAGCTTGGCATTTCAAATGACTGTCCGAAATCATAGACCAAGACAGAGGCAAAATGGAGACTAACAGTTGTTGTTGTTGTTTTTGTTGTTAAGTGCCGTCGAGTCGTTTCCAACTCATAGCGACCCCATGCACAGCAGAACGAAACACTGCCCAATCCCGCGCCAGCCCCACAATCCCTGCTATACTTGAGCCCATCATCACAGCCACCGTATCAATCCATCTCGTTGAAGGCCTC
>NW_006922037.1:2354401-2358237 GCF_000298275.1 Orycteropus afer afer
GTCATCCACTTCGGTCTTCTCTTCTTTTCTTGTCTTTTTAGTGATCTCTTGCTTTCTTCATGGATAATGTTCTTGATATCTTCCCATAATTCATTTGGCTTTCAGTCATTGGTGTTCAATGACTGGGTTTTACCCCTTTCTCCTGCTCTTCCGGCCTGCTACTCTGTGCTACGCCCGTGCTTACCTTGCGTCCGGAGACCCGGTCCCTCTGAGCACTAGTAACTGGGTTTTACCCCTTTCTCCTGCTCTTCCGGCCTGCTACTCTGTGCTACGCCCATGCTTACCTTGCTCCCGGAGACCTGGTCCCTCTCATCCCTAACAGTTATTAAGTATCATATACTAAGCATTGCCACCACTCATCTGGCAGTTTGTTGTACTGTAATGGCTTGCATGCTGCTGTGAAGCTGGAAGCTATGCCACTGGTATTTCAAATACTGATAAGGTCAGCCATGGTGGACAGGTTTCAGTGGGCCTTCCAGATTAAAAAAGACTAGGAAGAAGGAAGAGGTGGTCCACTTCTGGAAAAATTAGCCACTGAAAACCTTATTAATAGCAGTAAAATATTATCTCATATACTGCTAGAGGATGAGCCCTTCAACTTGTAAAACCAAAAAACACCAAACCAAACTCACTGTCAGCAAGTCAATTCGACTCATAGCAGCCCCTCCTGAAGCAGTATCTCTAGGGAAGTAGATTGCCCAATCTTCCTTCCAAGGAGTGAATGGTGGGTTTGAACCACCAGCCTTCTGGTTAGCAGTCAAATACTTTACACACTATGCCACCAGAGCTCCCTCAACTTGGAAGGCAAACAAAATATGATTGGGGAAGAGGTATCTCCTCTCAAAGTAGTGGCCACCTTAATAATGTGATGGCGTAAAGCTTTTGGGACCTTCATTTGCTGATGTGCTGGAACCCAAAATGAGAAGAAACAGCTGCAAACATTCATCAATACCTGGAACACAGAATGTATGAAGTATGAATGCAGGAAAACTGGAAGTTGTCAAAATGAAATAGAACACATAAAGATTGATATTCTGGGCAATAGTGAGCTGAAATGGACTTGTATTGGCCAATTTGAATCAGATAATCATATGGTCTACTATGAATGACAAACCGAAAAGGAACAGTGCTACAATGATCATCAAAAAGAACATTCCAAGATCTAACCTGAAGTATAACACTATCAGTAATAGGATAATAACCATAGGCCTACACAGAAGACCAGTTAATACTATTGCTATTCAAATTTGCTCACTAACAACTAAAGCCAAATATGAAGAAATTGAAAATTTTTAACAACTGCCGTCTGAAATTGACTAAATGTGCAATCAAGATACACTGAAAATTACTGGTGACTGGAATACAAAACTTGGAAACAAAGACACAGCATCAGTAGTTTAAAAATATACCTTAGGGAGAGAAATGAAACTGGAGAGTGCATGACAGAATTTTTCAAGATCAATTCCTCAAAAATATCTTTTTTAAACAACATAAACAGTGACTATACTTGTGGACCTCACCAGATGGAATACACAGGAATCAAATTGACTACATCTATGGAAAGAGACCATGGACAAGATCAATTATCGTCAGTAAGAATAAAGCAAGGGGCTAACTGTGGAACAGACTATCTATAGCTTATATGCAAGTTTAACTTGAAGCTGAAAAAAATTAAAAATAGTCCACGAGAGCCACAGTACAACCTTCAGTATATCTCACCTGAATTTAGAGACCATCTGAAGCATAGTTTTGACACACTGAACACCACTGTCTGAAGACCAGACAAGTTGTGGAATGACATCAAGAGCATCATATATGAAGAAATTAAAAGATCACTAAAAAGAAAGAAAGAAAAGCCCAAAATGGATATCAGAACATACTCTGAAACTGAATTGATGAAGTAAAAGAGCTGAACAGAAGATTTCAAATGGCAGCTCGAGAACTCAAAGTATTATAATGAAATGTGGAAAGACCTAGAGTTAGAAAATCAAAAGGGAAGAACACACTAAGCATTTTTCAAGCTGAAAAAGTTGAAGAAAAAAATTCAAGCCTTAAATTGGAATACTGAAGGATTCTATGAGCAAAATATTGAAGGATGCAGGAAGCATCAAAAGAAGATGGGAAGAATACAGACAGAATCTTCTTACCAAAAAAGAATTAATTGGTCAACATTCAACCATTTCTGGAGGTAGCAACTGATCAAGAACAGATGGTACTCAAGGAAGAAATCCAAGCTGCATTGGAGAAGCTGGTGGAAAACAAGGCTCCAGGAGTAGACAGGATGTCCATTAAGACATTACAACAAATAGATGGAATTCTGAAAGCACTTACTTGTTTATACCAAGAGATCTGGAAGACAACTATCTGGCAAACCACCTGGAAGAGATCCATATTTGTCCCCATTCCAACAGAATGTAGAAAGCATCAAACGGTATCATTAATATCACACACAAGTAAAATTCCGCTGAAAAAAATTCAAAAACAGTTACAGCAGTACATCAATAGGTTAACTGCTAGAAATTGAAGCCATATTCAGAAGAAGACGTGGATCAAGGGATTTCATTGATTGATGTCAGGTAGATCTTGGCTGAAAGCAAAGAAGACCAGAAAGATGTTTACCTGTGTTTTATTGACTATGCAAAATCATTTCAAATGTGTGGATCATAACAAATTATGGAAAACATTGCAAAGAATGAGCATTCCAGACCACTTAATTGTGCTCATGACTAACCTGCAGTCAGCCAAACAGAACAAGGGGATACTACATGGTTTAAAATCAAATACATGTGTTGGGGCTGTATCCTTTTACCATACTTATTCAATCTATATGCAGAGCAAATACACTAAGCTGGACTATATGAAGAACACCACAGCATCAGTATCGGAAGAAGATTCATTAACAACCTGAATATGCAGATGACAAAATCTTGCTTGCTGAAACTGAAGACTACTTGAAGTATTCACTGTTGAAGATCTTAGACTACGGCCATCACTATGGATTATACTTCAGCATAAAGAAAACAAAAATCCTCACAGCTACACCAATAAGCAACATCACAAAAAGTGAAGATAAGATTGACGTTATCAGGGATTTCATTTTACTTGGATTCATAAGCAACACCCATGGAAACAACAGTGAAGAAATCAAACAACATATTGCACTGGGAAAATCTTCTTCAAAAGACCTCTTTAAAGTGTTTAAGAACAAAGATACTACTTTGTAAGGTGCACCTGACTCATGTCATGCTATTTCCAACAGCCTCATACATATGTATGTATGTTAGCACTAGACAGTGTACAAAAAAGATAGCAGAAAAACTGATGCATTTGATTTTTTGTTTTGGTGAAGAATATTAAATATAATATGGACTGCCAGAAGAATGAACAAATATGTCTTGGAAGAAGTACAGCCGGAAAGCCCCTTAGAAGGGACTATGGTCATGTTATCAGGAGGATCCAGTCCCTGGAGAAGGACATCATGCTTGATAAAGTAGAGTCGGCGAAAAAGGGAAAGACTTTCAATGATATGGACTGACACAGTAACTACAACAATGGGCTCAACCATAGCAAGGACCATGAGGATTGTACAGGACTAGGTTGTATTTTACAAAGGGTTGCTTTGAGTCAAACCTCATTCAATGGCATCTAAAAAGAACAACCAGGCATTGAGGCAAGTACTTTTTGAGAAACCCTATTAGTTACTCTTCCCGTTTCATTACCTCATTCCTTTTGTTGTTGTTGTTGTTATGTGCCATCGAGTCAAACCTGACTCATAGCGACCCCTCCTTGGGTTTCCGAGGCAGTATCACTACAGAAGTAGGATTGCCCAACCTTCC
>NW_006922037.1:2360317-2368177 GCF_000298275.1 Orycteropus afer afer
CTTTTCTGACATCCATTTTGGTCTTTTCTTCCTTTCTTGTCTTTTCAATGACCTCTTACTTTCTTCATGGATGATGTTCTTGATATCATCCCACAATTCCTCTGGTTCTTGGTTCAATGCATCAAATCTATTCTTTAAATGTTCTCTAAATTCAGAAGGGATATTATCAAGGTCATATTTTGGCTCTTGTGGACTTCTTTTCATTGTTTTCAACTTCAACTTGAACGTGCATATGAGCAGTTGATGGTCTGTTCCACAATCAGCTCCTGGCCTTGTTTTGCCAAAGATACTGAACTTCTCCATCACCTCTTGCCACAGATGTAGTCAATGTGATTCCTGTGTATTCCATCTGTGCAGTCCAGTTGCACAGTCATCGCTTATGTTGTTGAAAAAAGGCATTTGCAGTGAATAAGTCATTGGTCTTGCAAAATTCTATCATGCAATCTCCAGCATCATTTCTATCACCAAGACTATATTTTCCAACTACCAGTAACTCTTCTTTGCTTCCAACTTTTGCATTCCAGTCACCAGTGATAATCAACACATCTTGACTGTATGTTCGGTCAATTTCAGACTGCAGAAGTCAGTAGAAATCTTCAATTTCCACTTTGGCTTTGGTGGTTGGTGCATAAATTTGAATAATAGTAGTAGTAACTCGTCCTCCTTGTGGGCATATGGATATTATCCTATTACTGACAGTGCTGTACTTCAGGACAGATTTTGAAACATTCTTTGTGATGATGAATGCCACACCATTCCTCTTTGCCATACCCAGCATAGAAGAGCATATGGTTGTCTTTTTCAAAATGGCCAAAACTAGTCCATTTCAGCTCACTAATGCCTAGGATATTGATCTTTATGCACTCCACTTCATTTTTGAAAACCTCCAATTTTCCTAGATTCATACTTCGTACATTCCATGTTCCAATTTTTAATTGATGTTTGCATCTGTTTCTACTCATCTTGAGCTGTGCCACATCAGCCAGTGGAGGTCCCAAAAGCTTTATTCTAACCATATTGTTGTCTCTACTCTGAGGAGTCAGCTCTTCCCCAAATTCTGAGTGCCTTCTGACCTGATGGGCTCATCTTCTGGCACTGTATCATACAATGCTTCAGAGCTATTCATAAAGGTTTCCAGTAATATATCAGACAGTGTTTCACTGCTATTTATAACATTTTCACTGGCCAATTCTTTGAGAAGTGGATGGCCTCTTCCTTCTTCCAAGTCTGTCTTAGCCCAGAAGCTCCACTGACATCTGTCCACCATAGGTAGCCCTGCCGACATTTTGCAACACAATGGTATAGCCTCCAGACTCACAGCAACACAGAAGCCACCACAGGACAAAATAACAGACAAGTTCATCTCCCTTAGTTGTTCCTAATCCCTCTGCACCTGCCTAGCTCAGGCAATGGCCTTAAAATAGAGCTGGCCACAAGCAAAAAGCAGCCCCCAAACCCCAACCCAACTACCTCGGGCCCTGACCTTAATACAGAGCCACACCCAAGTGAAATATGCATCAACCAAACAATATGCCACAAGACAGATTATTGCATATACCCTATACTTGTATGTGCATTTCTATATAAATCTGTATCAGATATAATATTCACTTCTACGAAGAGTATGAAATAGTACAATACCAAATTTTCTGCCATAATCTGTATTACAATATATACACATTTATTTAAATTTTTGAAGATTCTGTCAATTTTAAAAGATGATTTGATTTGATATTACACAAGGGGAATGAGCCATGTTTGAACAGTAGTTACAGTGTTCAGTGCTAACCCAAGGTTTGAACCCACCTACCACTCTGCAGAAGATAGATGTGGCAATCTCTTTCCATTTACAGTTTTTGGAAACCCTAGAGGTCACTTCTACTTTTTCCTTTAAGGTCACTATGCTCAGAATTTATTAAATGGCAATGGATTTGGTTTTAACAATTTTAGAAAATTTTTCTCACCTCTTGGGAGTGGTCTGAATTGCTTCCTTGAGGTAAAGAATAAGGTGTTCCTTGGGATTCCTTAAGTTTTTCTTTTAGTTTAGCATTCTCTTGTTCCATTTGAAATAGCTGATGCTGAAGTTTAACAACACTTTGCCGGAGATTAGCTTCACTTGATTTTGTGGTTTCAAAACAAATATGTAACTCATTGTAAAGCTGTTCCAAAAAAATATGCAAATTTTATTAATAACAAATAAAATGGTTATAGTCTATATATATACACATAAATACATATATATATATATATAAAGAGAGAGAGAGAGAGAGAGATGTTATCTATAACATAGTTCTTGTCCTAAAGTTATTAATATTTGAAGAAGGGAACCAAAATATAACAGCTAGAAAATTAAATAATTAAATATCAATATAAAATGATGTCATAAAGGCAGTATGTATTATTGGCCAAAGTAGTACAGGAGAAGTGTGTTAAATTTCTAAGGAGGACAGAAATACTCTTAGCTAGCCAAATTAATCCTGGAAAGCTTCATGAAGAACAAAAGACTTGAATTGAACCATAAGAGAAGTATGGTAATTGACCAGATGTAAAGAAAAAGTCATTCTAAGGATAGCAGACATGTGAAAAAAATAATGTACACTGGAAGGGAAGGGTAGAAGGGGAGTATGTGTAGATCAGACTAATTGTATGTAGTATATTTAGTTGAAAAAAAAAAAAAAGAAAAACCAGGAATTTTTCACTGAGAACTCATTAAACCTGAGGTACATAGTAAGTACTCCAGGTTATGAACGTCCAAGTGTCCGACTTATGGACTACTTGTACATGTCCTTTAATGTTATGTAAATTTGTCTTCACTTCAAAACAACTGAACCAATCCCTATTCATAGGAAATTCTTCATTACAATCACCTTCACTTGCTGCCCACACAGCTTCTAATCACTGAAAAAGTACTGAGCCTTTTCTTGCACTAACCAAAAATCCAAATCAAACCCACTTGCGATGGAGAGGATTCCAATTCGGTGACCCTATAAGACACGGCAGAACTGCTCTTTAGGGTTTCTAAGGCTGTAAATCTTTACAGAAACAGACTGCCAGAGTCACTGGCAGTTTCAACATGCCAACCTTTCAGTTAGTAGCTGAGTGTTTTAATGACACCACCAGGGGATTTTTCTCACACTAAATAAAAAACCAAACCAAGCTCAATGCATTCAAGTCAGTTCTAACTCAGCAACTCCCCAGTGGGTTTCCAAGGCTGTAAATCTTTACATAAGCAGACTGCCTCATCTTTCTTCCACAGAACAGCTGGTGGGTTCAAACCACCTACCTATTGGTTAACAGCCAAATGCCTTAACCACTACACCACCAGAGGTCCTTTCTTGCACTAAGGTAAGGCCAAATAAGAACTATATGTACCTGTTCATACAAATTTGACTTAGCAACACACTTAGGAATAGATTTCATTCATAACCCAGGCACTGCCTATATATTCCCATTTAATATAAATTAGTTTCTACAAACAAAATAGGCAAGGAGAAGCAGATAAAGTAAGAGATAAAGTTGGGCAATAAGATTGAAGACAGAATGTAAAGATGCTTCAAAGAAAGATTAAGAGGATGGACTTGCTCCTACACACATTAGGGCACTATTGAAGACCTTGAAGAGATTAAAACATGAAAAAATAACACCTTTTTAAAAAAATTGAGTCAAGGCAAGGGACATTAAATAAGTTTAAAAGAAGAATTTATTAAAACTATGACACAACACAGTAGATAAATGGTGTCATTGGAAGAATAATATGTGCCTAGCAATGGTATTACTCTACTCATGAACTTTGCTTTGTGAAAATCCAAACTTATGGATGGGAACAGATGAGACACAATTCAGTCTGTGGTAGTGATGTACATACAGAATCTTTACATATATTTGCTGTTAATAATAGAACAGTTACCCAAGAGCTAAGACTTCTTTTTAAAAAAAGAAAAAAAAGAAAAGATTAATAGTGAGATAACAAAAGTGATCTTAAAATTCCCAAAGTGAACAGTCTCAAAGCTACCTAGCTGACACAGTAGGTTTAGGTTAGCTCAACCAATCTAGCTCCCCTATCATGGGAAATAAGGAATATCTTTCCTCAGTATTATCAGCCTCGTCTCATGGAAAGAATTTAACTACACAAAAGAGGTAACACTTTAGTTCATCTATACACTTAGGATTCAGGCACTTTTTTGTATGTATGCTACACTTTAATAAATAAAAAGTTCAAAATTTAAAAAAGGCTTGTGAAACCTCTTTAATACTTTTCCTCAGAGATACTTAAAAAAAAAAAAAAACTCACTACCATTGGGTGGATTCAACTCACAGCGACCCCTCCTTGGATTTTCGAGGCAGTATCTCTATGAAAGTAGAGTTCCCGATCTTCCTTCTGAAGAGTGGCTGGTGGGTGTGAATCACCAGCCTTCCAGTCAGCAGCCCAAATGCCTCAGGCAATATGCCACCACAGCTCCCAGAGATAAAATTTCTCATAAAAAGTGTCCTCCAAAACTCCTCAGGCATATAATTAACTCAATCTGCTTTTTTCTCTTCTATGATGGATTATATGTCTGTATCATTGTAGAAAAACTTTCAATAATTCATTTCACTTTACAGTCAAAGCTTAAACAATTTTTTATGGAGGGTTACCTATACAATTTATAAGGAATTTCAGCATATAAATTTGTATTCTCCCTTCCCATTACCTTTGTATTAGGGAGTGTGTACACGGTCCTTTTCATAGCTGATCCATGAGATGTTCTAGGACGGAAAAGGAGTATATAGGAACCTGACAGCTCTGAGGGACAATGAAGGGGTCAAAGTGGGCCCTGTAACACCTACCTGTACTTAGTTGCTGCTTTCATGACTAGGTTCAATGTAGAAAAAAAAAAAAAAAAGTGAAATCTGGAGATAAGAGCGAAGATGGCTAGAGGGTAGAATAAGTGAAAAGAAGAATAAGTGAAAAACTACCCCAAAGCATAAAAGAGTCAGTTAGTTAGTAAATAGATTTAACCACTTTCTCTTAGTTTTATGCTTTATCATATTAAACTTACACTTTTGAAAAAATGATAGAATATTAAAGAACTCACAAGTTTCAAATATTTAAGAATTTCATGAACACTGATAATTGTTTACAAAGAAAAACTTACAGCTTCCCTCCCAACTCCCAAGGTGCAGGCATGATGTGGTGTGTGATCAGGACTGAGGAACAATCTACTGGCCACCAATGTTAAAGGTATGGTGTACCTTTCTCTTGGGAGTCCAATCTTGGGGTCTTCCTTCACAGATATAAGGCTATGAGCCTATTCATTCACGGAAGAAGGCTTTAGCTTAATGTCTCTTTTCTTGTTTCTTCTCTTTTCTCCCCTTCTTTTGCCAAGCAGTTTATAAACCAGCACTCCTATTCAAGAGTTGCCCTAGGCTGATCTGATACAACTGGCTAAGCAACTCTACACACCAGGGCAAACTCACTGCCTTTCTCTCAATCTCCCTCCTTCTAAGAAGCTGGGGAGAAAGAACTGAGAAAGCTAGGAGCAGATAATTTAGATCAGCACTGCTCTAGGATAATGAGACATATCTTGTCTTATTTTTTCTCCAAATACAGATCTCCTACTTGCCTGTTTTCTGTGATGGTTAACCAACATCATTAATAGCTATAAGACCACACAGGGTGGACTGAGAGGGAAAGCAGCAAAGGCATCCCTCCAGCCATTTTTAATTCTAGGCCCCAGTCCACCAGCAGAATGGCTAGAAGAGTCTTCAAGCAAGTTAGGCCTATCTTTATTTTTAAAGGATTTTTTTTAGTACAAAGCTTCAGGGTGAAAAAAAAAAAAGTTTGTTTTTTTAGTAGTTCTTGCAGGAAGGCAAAGGTTTCAGGTATATCAATGGCCTGAGTACATACTATCTTACTCTCATCTCATTGTTGTTGTTGTTGTATGCCGTCGAGTCAGCCCCGACTCATAGCAACCCCTCCTTGGGTTTCCGAGGTAGTATCACAGTAGGATTGCCCAACCTTCCTTCCGAGGAGTGGCTGGTGAGTTTGAACCGCCAGCCTTCTGGTTAGCAGTCAAGTGCCTTAGGCACTATGCTACCAGAGCTCCTCTCATCTCATTAAGTACAGTTAAAAAAAAAAAGTAATAATAAATTCTCAAATGGGTAAATAAGGTAATGTAATAAATTCATTCATTTACATTGGATTAGGTATCCTGAGTTAGTAACTTTTTGCCTCTTAGCAATCAGAATTCCCTGTAGTAGGTTTTAGAGAAGCTCTTTTTTCTAAAAAAACTTCCTTCAGAAAATCTGGAATGCATCAGTGTTGCAGGATTTTGTAAGGTTTAGGCTTTAAAATATGTAATCATATATTCCCTTATATACTTTAAAAGTATTAATCATTATAACCTATAATAATTTATTATGTTTGCTATCATTCAGGCTAATTTCTGTTGAGAAATTGAAGTAAATAAAGGTTAAGAGAATGTACAGAGGATGGAATGCAAGTAATCTCCAGGAATGGGATCAAATAACCCAAGTCTTTAATGTTCAGGAGCTTTTAGTACTCTTCTCATATTTTTATTAAGGTAAGGGAAGAAGATGATACTTCAGTTACCTTAACAATTAGAAAATACATATGCTCTGTGACTCACTGATATTAATTCATTTAAAGAACATGCATACTATTTGCTACTTTTATTGAGACAATAAATTATACAGGTAAAAACTACATCTGTTTACAGCAAAACAAAAATGAAGAGGAAAAATTGTGAGTTAGCGTGCAAGACAGACTAAAAGTATGTATAAGCTAACATCTTATTTTATCGGATTGATATTGGTTTGTGTCAGGTAATTATCATTAAATAGAACAAAAGGTGATAAAATATGTATTTAGTATCCCAAAACATCAGATATTCTAGAAATCATACTGATTATAAATTCTACCTATATGTAAATCACACACATACATATAAATGATGTACAGATGTAGAAAAATTATTTAAAAGTATATAAATGCCCATATCTTCTAAGGGAGAAAACACACTAGCTTACTTTAATTTCCCTCAATAATGGCTATTTCTCTTCTACAATAGACTAATGAACTATAAGACTAAATATATAAGACTAATGAACTATAAGACTAAAAATCAAAGGCTTGGAAAAGATATATCAAGCAAATGGCAACAGTGAAAGAGCAGGAGAGGCAATATTAATTTCTGATCAAATTGACTTTAAGACAAAAACCACCATACAAGACAAGAAAGACATTATATAATGATTAAAGGATCAAATGAACATAAGATATAACCATAATAAATATCTATGGACCCAATGAAAGAGCCACAAAACACATAAATCAGACTTTAAAAGACTTGAGAAGTCAAATAGATAACTCCACAGTCATAGGGGGAGACTCTTAATACACCACTTTCTTTGAAAGATAGAACAACTGGAAAGAAACTCAACAAAGATGCAGAAGAGCTAAAGAACACAATCCACCAACTTGACCTTACAGACATCTACAACACTTCACCCAACAGCAACACAATATACATTCTTTTCTAGTGCACATGGAACATTTTCCATGATAAAACATACGTTAGGCCATAAAGTGAGCCTTAATAAATTTAAAAACACTGAAATACTGCAAAACAACTTCTCAGATCATAATGCTATCAAATTAGAAATCAGCAAAGGAAGATCAATGGGAAAAAAGTAAACACATGGAAACTGAACAATACCTTCCTTGAGAAAGACTGGGTAAGAGAAGAAATAAAAATAGAAATTTAAAAATTCCTTGAATCAAATGAGAATGAAAACACAACATACCAAATCTTTGGGACACAGCAAAAGCAGTGATCAGAGGCCAATTTATAGCAATAA
>NW_006922037.1:2368277-2368814 GCF_000298275.1 Orycteropus afer afer
TACCATGGCTTGGGTTAGGTGCACCTTAGTCTTCAAGGAGACATCTTTGCTCTTCATCATTTGAAAGAGGTCTTTTGCAGCAGATTTGCCCAATGCAATACATCATCTGCTGTCTTGACTGCTGCTTCCATTGGTGTTGATTACAGAACCAAGAAATATGAAATCCTTGACAACTTAAATCTTTTCTCCATCTACCGGGAAGCTATTTATTGGACCAGTGTCAGGATTTTTGTTTTCTTATATTGAGCTGTAATCCATATTGCAGAATGTAGTCTTTAATCTTCATTAGTAAGTGCTTCAAAGTCATCCTCACTTTCAGAAAGCAACCTGAGTATCTCAGGTTGTTAATGAGTCTTCCTCCAATCTTGATGTCACGTTCTTCTTCATATAATCCAGCTTCTAGGATTATTTGCTCAGCATACAAGTTGAATAAGTATGGTGAAAGGATACAACCTTGATTCTGAACCATGCAGTACCCCCTTGTTCTGTTTGAACAACAGCCTTCTGATCTATGTACAGGTTCCCCATGAGTATAAT
>NW_006922037.1:2370438-2372490 GCF_000298275.1 Orycteropus afer afer
GAAAAAGAACAGCAAGAAAAGCCCACAGTCACCAGAAGAAAGGAAATAATAAAAATTCAAGCAGAAATCAATGAAACAGAAAATAGAAGGGCAATAGAAAAAAATTAACAAGACCAAAAGTTGTTTATGGAAAAGATCAGTAAAATTGACAAACCACTGACAAATTTAATAAAGGAAAAGAGGGAGAGAACACAAGTAACATGAATAAGAAACAAAATGGGTGATATCACAACAGAACCAAATGAAATAAAAAGGATATATCAGGATATTAGGAAGAACTGTACTCCAACAAATTTGAAAATCTGGAAGAAATGTACAGACTTCTAGAAACATACCACTTAACTAAACTAACACAGACTGACGTGGAAAAGTTGAACAGATCCATAACAAAACAAGCAATCGAACAGGTCATAAGAAAATTACCAACTAAAAAAGTCCTGACTCAGAAGGTTTCACCAGAGAATTCTACCAAACATTTAGAGAAGAAATGACAACAATCCTACTCAAACTATTCCAAAACATGGAAAAGGATGAAATCCTCCCTAACTCATTTTATGAAGTAAGCATAACCTTGATACTAAAACCCAGGCAAAGACATCACTCAAATGGAAAATTAAAGACCAATATCCCTTATGAATACAGATGCAAAAATCGTCAACAAACTCCTAGCCAATAGACTCCAACAACATATCAAGTAAATTATTCATTATGACCAAGTGGGGTTCATATCAAGTATGCAAGGATGGTTCAACATAAGAAAAACAATCAATGTCATCCACCACATAAATAAAACAAAGGACAAGAACCACATGATCATATCAATCAATGCAGAAAAGGCATTTGATAAAATCCAACACACATTCCTGATCAAAACTCTCAGCAAAACAGGAATACAATGGACATTCCTTAATATAATAAAGGGCATCTATGCAAAACCAACACTCAACATTACTCTCAATGGAGACAGACTTAAACCATTTCCCTTGCAAACAGGAACCAGACAAGGATGCCTTCTATCACCATTTCTATTCAACATTATACTGGAAGTCCTACCCAGGGCCACAGGGCTAGAAAGGGAAATCAAAGGCATCCAAATTGGAAAGGTAGAAATCAAACTATCCCTATTTGTGGATGATATGATCCTATACCTAGAAAACCCAAGAGGCTCAGTCAAAAACCTACTGGAACTAATTGAGAGATTTAGCATCATGGCAGGATACAAGATCAACTTCCAAAAATGTTGGACTCCTCTGCACCAGCAAAGAGACTGCTGAAAAAGAAATAAGGAAATCAATACCATTTACAATAGCTACCAAAAATAAAAATAAAATACTTGGGAATAAATCTTACTAGGGACACAAAAGACCTGTACAATGAAAACTATTTAAAAACTACTTCAAGAAACCATAAGAGATCTACATAAATGGAAGAACATACCATGCTCGTGGATAGGAAGATTGAACATTGTGAAAATGTCAATTCTACCTAAAGCAATCTATACATTCAATGCAATCCCAATCCAGATCCCATCACCATTCTTTAAAGATATGGAAAAACCAATCACTAACTTTATATGGAAAGGAAAAAGACCTCAGGTAAGCAAAGCACTATTGAAGAAGAAGAACAAAGTAGAAGGTCTCACAATGGCAGATCTCAAAACTTGCTATATAGCCACAGTAGTCAAAACTGCCTGGTATTGGTACAATGACACACATAGACCAAAGGAATAGAATTGAGAACCCAGAAGTAGATCCATCGACCTATGGTCAGCTGATTTTTGACAAAGGGTCGAAATCCATTAAAAGGGGAAGGGAATGTTTGTTTAATAAATGGTGCTGGCAAAACTGGATATCCATTTACAGAAAAATGAAACAAAATCAGTACCTCACACCATACACAAAAACTAACTCCAGATGGGTCAAAGACTTAAAAATGAAACCTAAAACTATAAAGTTCTTCAAGGAAAAACTAGGGAAAATTTAGGGGCCCTAATATATGGCATAGGAGCTCTGGTAGCATAGTGGCTAAAAGCACTTGACTGCTATCCAGAGG
>NW_006922037.1:2373212-2380624 GCF_000298275.1 Orycteropus afer afer
AGCACTATCTACAATAGCCAAAAGATGGAAACAACCTAGGTGTCCATCAACTGAGGAATGGATAACCAAACTATGGTACATACACACAATGGAATAGTATGCAACCCTATAGAATAACCTAGAATCTGCAAAACACCGCATAAA
Organism: Orycteropus afer afer; assembly: GCF_000298275.1. Taxonomy (NCBI): domain Eukaryota; kingdom Metazoa; phylum Chordata; class Mammalia; order Tubulidentata; family Orycteropodidae; genus Orycteropus; species Orycteropus afer. The sequence continues at coordinate 2,373,357 of NW_006922037.1, forward strand.
ATGGATGAACTTGGAGGACATTATGCTGAGTGAAATAAGTCAATCATAGAAGGACAAATATTGTATTAGTATATTATTGTAAAAGTCAAGGAAAGGTTTATCTATGGAAGGAAATTTTCTTTGTTGGTTACCAGTGGTGAGAGGGGAGGGGAGGGAACACTGTTAGATAGGTAGACATAAATATTGATTTGGGCAAAGAGAAGGGCAATGTACCAAATGTGAGTGATCAACATGGTGGCACTGAAAAAGAGGAAGACACAGAGAGGTCCATGGGAGGTGCAGACAACAAAGATGAACTCTTTTGCAGATACAGTTCTGCATTGTCAGTGAAGGCAAACATGGATATACAGGTGCATAGATGGGTGGATAGGCTGAACTATTAGGTATGTCTATGAAGCAGGGAGTGTACTCAAGACCTTGTATAGGGTTGGCAGACAATGGTCGTATAAGGGTATTTATATGTTCTGTAAGAATTCCCAGGTGTATAGTAGAACTGACAAGGGATAAGGTTGTAGTTACTTGTTGGTCACAGTCAGATACCCAGAGGGACCAAGTAGTTCACCCAGTGGGCTCGGGATCAGAGTCGCAGGGGACATCAAGCTCAATTGGCACAACATACTACACAAAACACTGTTTCACCTCCTACTTAGCAAGTAGCGACTGGGATCGTAAAAGCCTGCAAGCAGTCATCTAGATGCAAAAATAGGTCTCTCCTCGTCCAAAGGAAAGAAGAATGAAGAAAACCAAAGATTCATGGAAACAATTAGTCCTAGTGACTGATACACCATGAGATCCACAGCCTATACGACTATGAGACCAGAAGAACTAGATGGTGCCCGGTTACCACTGTCAACCACTAGGAGGGGAACTATGTAGGAGATCCTAGATAGAGTGGGAAAACAATGTGGAACAAAACTCAAAATCATTTGGAAAAAAAAGGACCAGATTTGCTTGTCTGATAGAGCCTGGTGGAACCTCTAAGACTCTGGCCCCTAGCTGTCCTTCAGGTCTGGAACTGAACCCACACCTGTGGCTTCCAGCCAAACAAAATACACACATATGAGTTGAACATTTACCTAAGGTAGATACACTCCTTGGAGAGAACAATCATGTGAGAAAGAAGGGCTGTTTATGCACAGGGAGACAGCTCAGGGGGCAGGAGCGCATGGAGGGATGGACACAGGGAAGAGGTAACCATCGGCAGGAAGTGGAAGGGGAGCTGTTGCATTGGGGTAAATTGTAGTCAATGTCATGAAACAAAGTGTATGTGAAGTATTGCATGGAAAGTGAATTTGCTCTGTAAATTTTCACACAAATCACAATTAAAAAAAAAAAAGACTAATGAATTGTTTGGAAGTCATCTGGGGAAATATGACTCATTTCTTTCCTGTGCTAAATTCTTTCAGTTTTTTCTCTTCACCTTCTTTTCCTCTCTTTACTCCCCATTCCCTACTCTTCCATGAAATCACTCTTAGCTTTTCAGACAATGAGATGGGAACTAGATATAAATTCTCTACTTTATAATAAATGAGAGAAAGCAGGGAAAATGAAGAGCATAGGAAAAAAGGAAGAGAAACAGAAAACAGAAACTTCACTATGAACGGTAAACAAAGACCTATTTTTAAAGAAATAAGCTTAGTAAGATAAATTGTTTGTGATATTTTTTTATTCAACTCCAAATATTTAGAAATATTAAAATTAACCTGATTATATGAAATATATTTGAAAATCTGAATTTTTAAGTAAATAATTTTATTGTTGCAGACTCTTAGACTATACAAATTTAAAGAAAAACTATGTGGAAATGGAATAAAAATAAGTATTAAGAAAATGTTCTAAGATTAGAATGAATAATCTGATGTAAGTGAAGGTAGAAAGTGTGAACAGTAGTAAACATGATAAATAAAGTATGATTATTCTCAAACTCAAAAAGTTGAATACCACAAATTTATTATCTGGAAAAAAATAAGTTTTATTTAAAAAAAAACTTCAGGTGATCAAAAAGTTAGAATGCATGATGTTACAGTAAAATTAAAAAAACTGCATTTGTACAATCAGCAGAAATCATGGCTGAAGATTATGATGGAAGCCCCAGACACACAGAATGATAGCAATGGTACTTCCCTTTTACCAAAAAAAAAAATGCAGTGGGATCTTCTGAATAGTGTTTAACTTTGCTGGCAGGATAAATTTCCCAACATTAAAAGTTACTGAGTAGTAAATGAATTTTGAAATGAGAATAGATAATGGAAGTTTATAGAATCTGTTTACAGAATCCTTTCAGGAAAAGACCTTTATCTGAACTATAGTGTGTGTTTCATAATAAAATTCAAGAGCATAGGTTCTGAACAGAAATTACCTGGATTTGAATTTTGCCACCTGGTAGGCGTTTGACTTTAGGCAATCTATAAAACAGAGATAATAGTACTTCATAAGGTTTTTGAGACCCTTAAATAAGATAATGCAGGTAAAATCCCTTTGCCCAGTTAGAGATACACTTCAGTAAATCAGATGGTTGTTTGAAACAAATTTTTACCTCAGTTTACATGTTTCTAAAATAATGGGTATAAATGGTAACATAAATTCGTTACAGAAACAACAGAAGACAGACACCCGAGTAATCCCTCACAAACATCCAGACACTGTGGGAGAGAGATCCAATGGATCTACCAACTCAGGACCGTAGTACTGGGGGATGGGGGACACCAGACTCAATTGGCACAACAAAGTACATAAAAATCTTGCTCCACAACCTACATTGGTGAGTAGCAACTGGGGTCTTAAAAGCTTTCAAGCAGACATCTAAGATGCTGCTAATGGTCTCCTATTGTCGGAAGCAAGTAAGAATGCAAAAAGCCAAGGGCATTTGGAAGCAATCAGCCCTAGGACATGATGGGCCTCGAGACCAGAAGAACCAGATGGTGCCTGGCTACCAATGCCAACCACTCAGGAAAGGCTCAAAACTGGAGATTCTGGATAGAGTGGGAGGAAAAACATGGAACAAAACCCCAAAACACAATAATGACCAGAATTATTGGTCCCATGGAGTCAGTGAGATCCCCAATACTATGGCCCTGGAATACATTTTCGGTTTGGAATAAAACTCACTCCCAGGAGCTGGCTGTCAGCCCAATAGTAAACAAGATGTACATGCAGACCACTAAACCCAGGGTGATGCACCCACATACTCTATGGAGATGCATCCCTTGGAGCAATTGACCATGGGGCGCCAGAGGGGTAATATTTGCATGGAGGAAATGCAGGACACACAGGAGTGCATAACTATGAGGGGCGTGGGGGGTTCACTGGGCAGGGAGGGGAGGAGACTGGGTTAGGGTTGGGGATGGTAATTGGGGAGTGAAACTAAATGTACACGAAATGTTGAATGTAAAACAAACTCTGCTCCGTAAACTTGCACCTAAAGTACAAATAAATAAATAAAATTCCACCTGGCTTATAATACAGTGTTACATTCTTTATTGATTATGTTCCAACTGAAAGGTCTTCCAACTTGTATTCTAAGTTTCTTCACATTTTTGTACCTTTCCAGAACCATTCACCCACTCAGAGAGTTAAGAATTAAGTGGACTATCGTATTTAAATTTAAAAAAAAAATAAAAAACACATCTATAATTTTAAAATCATACTATCCAAGTGTGAATATTATAGCATGCAACCCCCTAAGGTTCAATAATTTAACATTTATTTATCATTTCCCATGTGGTAGGCAGACCTTCTTCAAACTCCATATTCCCATATGCATTCTCATTATTTAATAATTTAAACAAGACTATTTCTTTGTAAGAGCCCTAGTGGCTCAATGATTACGTGTTCAGCTGTCAATGTTAAGGTGGTTGTTGTTGTTATATGCCGTCGAGTCGGACCCGACCTACAGCAACCCTCCTTAGGTTGTAGACATGGTATCACTACGAAAGTAGACTGCCCAACCTACCAACTGCTCTGTGGGAAAAAGACGTAGCATTCTGCTTCTGTAAAGATTCCAGCCTTGGAAACCCCATTGAGCACTTCTACTTTGTCCTGTAGGATCATTATGTAAGAGTCGGAATTGACTTGATGGCTGTGGGTTTTGTTTTGTTTTTGATATCTCTATGTACAAATTTATACACATTGCATGCTATTAAACTAATGTTACTGCCTTTTCGTAACGGGAATTCTTTCCTTCGTATGCATTGTCAGTATTCTTCAAATAAGATTAATAGTCTACACTAACAACAAAGAGGTACTTGTTGCTGTTTTATTTACAAAACTGAACATTTTAAACAACACATATGATCAACACTGGGAAGATGGTTAAAATAAACTACATTCTAATTTCCAAAATATTTTTAAACGAAATTGTTTTAATGTAAGTGAAATGAAAGATTTTAGTGTAATTTCAGAGACGTTAAAATGCAGAGAAAAACTAATAGAAAAATATTCAAAATGTTAACAGTATTTGCCCACTGGGAGACGAAATTATAAGAATTTTTAAAAATATTCTTATGGATAACAATTTACATATAAACCACCAAAGAAAATGAAATTAAGACTAAGATGCACCTAACCCAAGTCATGCTATTTTCTATTGCCTCATATGCATGTGAGAGGTGGACAATGAATAAGGAAGACCAAAGTAGAGTTGATGCTTTTGAGTTGTGGTGTTGGCAAAGAATACTGAAAGTACCATGGACTGCTAAAAGAACTAACAAATCTGCCCTGGAAGAAGTGCACCTGGAATGCTCCTTGGAAGTGAGAATGGCCAGACTTTGTCTCACCTACTTTGGTCATGTTGTCAGAAGGGACCATTCCTTGGAGAAGGATATCATGTTTGGTAAAGTGGAGGGTCAATGAAAAAGGGGAAGCTCCTCAACAAGATGGATTGACACAGTGGCTGCAATGATGGGCTCAGGTGTAGCAGGGATCGTGAAGCTGGCACAGGACCAAGCAGTGTTTTGTTCTGTTGTACATAAGGTTGCTATGAATCGGAGATGACTGGACAGCATACAACAACAACAAGCAGGCCAATTATAAAATACAAATAAATAATCAACAAATATACTTTTTTAATTGAGGATATTAATGAAAAACCTTATGAACAACTACAAGGATCTAAAAATAGCTTCATAATTAAAATATTACAATAGGAATTGCAACTTCAGAATGAATAAAAAAAATAGTATATTTTCCTACTTCCTAGAAGTAAGTTCTGAGAAACAAATAAAAAAGAAAGGAAATTCAAATTGAGAAAAAGAGAAAACAAAAAATAGACTAAAGACAAAAGTAAAGCCAGCCTTCAAGCTAAACTGGCATAACATACTACACAAAACCACTGTTACACATCCTATTTTGGTGAATAGCAACTGTGATCTTAAAAGCTTGCAAGTGGCCATCTAGATGTAATGATGGGTCTCTCCTCATCCAAAGCAAAAGAATGAATAAAATCAAAGACACATGGAAACAATTAGTCCAACGTACTGGTACACCATGCAATCCTCAGCCTATACGACTATGAGACCAGAAGAACTATATGGTACCCAGCTACCACTGTCAACCACTCAGAGGGGAATCTATGTAGAAGATCCTGGATAAAGTGGGAGAAAAATATGGAACAAAACTCAAAATCATAAAGAAAAAAAAAAAAAGGGACCAGGTTTTCTGGTCTGACAGAGCCTGCTAGAATCCCTAACACTATGGCCCCTAGCTGACCTTCAGGTATGGAACTGAACCCACTCCTGTGGCTTCCAGCCAAACAAAAGACAGGCATATGAGCTGAACATCTACATTAGATAGATACACTCCCTGGAGAGATCAATCATGGGAGAATAGAAGGGCTATATATGTATAGGCAGACAGCTCTGGGAGCAGGACTACACGGGAGGGAAGGTGTGGTAATTAAGGTTGTCAACTTGGCTAGGCCTGGTTGAGTGGCTGGGCAGCTAGATGAAGTTATTCCCCATGATGGGACTGGCAATCAATTCCATGGTGGAATATGCTGGAGCAGCTAAGTAGCTGCTTTAAGGATGTGGTCTGCTTCCAGTATATAAGCAGCAGCTTTGAGGAAGGTCTCCAGCTTTTTGGTACGCTTGAACCCTGAACACAGCCAAGTTGCTGTTCAACAGCCTGCCATGCCCTACAAATCTTGGGACTTCTTCTGTGCTTGAATTAGTGGCCTGCTGTGTTATTTGGTGATATCGGGACAGTACCTTTTCACTTGTCAATCTTGGGTTTGTTGGCCTCAGCAGCCAACTGTTGCCTGAGTGAAGAAAAGCCTCTGGGTTCAGTGGACCAGGAGCAGGAGGCTGAGCTGAAACCAAAGGCTGAGGGGCTTTTACCCAGCCCCTAGAGCCTGGAGCTTTGAACTCAGACTTCTAGCTTCCAAAAATTAGAAGAATAAACTCCTGTTTGTTAAAGTGATCCCAACTGTGGTATTTTCTGTTAGAGCAGCACAGAGGTAACTAAAACAGAAGGACATAGGGAAGAGGTGGCTATGGGAAGGAAGTAGGAGGAGAGTTGTTGCACTGTGGGAGATTACAGTTAACGTGTATGTATGTGAACTGCTGTACTGAAGATGAATTTGTAAATTTTCACTCAAATCACAATAATTTTTTTTAAAAAGTAAAAGTGAACCACACAAAAGATAGGGTTTCACAAAAAAGTAAAGCTAGCTCTTTAAAGTAGCAGATCTCAATTTGTTTTCTTTCTGGTTTCATACTGTTCAGAAGCACCACATATTCTCATCATTTACATCTCTCATCTATAATGATTCTTTAAGGGGATATCATAATTCTAGGAGGAAAGTGTATTAGGTTTCAAAAAAGTACTCTGGATCAAAGGTTTAGTTAAGACATGCTCTCTAAATGGGATATATAAGCTCTCTCTCTCTCTCTCCTAGTAAAGGTAATGACTAGGGAATTTAAGGCTTGAGCTAGAGTTCATTTGGATGAGTCATGCATGAGGCACTAATTTGTCTCACTGATGTCATCGTATCTTCCAGATTAAACTTCACTGGTTGCACTGCATCTGGGAGAGCCTTATTTATCCCTAGGCTGGAATATGCCCCCAGTTACATTCCTACATTTCCCTCTATGTTTATTACAACTTTTATGTTTTTTTGTTAGTACTCAATGTCTCTTATCAAGCAGATTTTTTTTTAATTATTGTGATTTGGGTCAAGATTTACAGAGCAAATTCACTTTCCATACAGCAGTTCACATATACTTTGTCTCATGACATTGACCAGTTTACCACAATGCAACAGCTCCCCTCTC
>NW_006922037.1:2384274-2386641 GCF_000298275.1 Orycteropus afer afer
GTCCAGGATTATCTTCTGTGTCCGTGTTAATTGGTTTCCCTTTTCTTTGTTGAAGAGGGTCTGTGCAGTCTTTCTGCCTAGTCCGCCATCTTGCTGTCATCTGCCCAGATTTTAAGCTTTAAGATGTGAAGAATGAAGGAAGTGAAAAAAGCTACTGTAGTCATTCAGAGATAACTGGGAGAATAACATACAGTCAGTGAAAACAAGTGCAAAGACCTTGAGGTTGATACCTGGTATGTTCAAAGAACAAAAACAAGGTTAGCATGGCTGAAGTGGAGAAAGTAAGGAAGAGAAAAGGAGATGAGATCAGAGAGGTCATCCTTTGTTTAGGAGCTCCTAAATAGTTTTAAGTTTGTTTCAATGGGATGGGAAAATAAGGGAGGGTTTTGAAGAGAGGAATGACATGATTTAAGTTTCAACAAGAACATGGTATATGTGTTAAGAATGACTCAAAAGGATCAAAGGACAGAAGTAAAGTAACAAAGTAGGAAGTAGTTTACTGAAACAATTCAAGAACTATGTAACAGTTTAGGCAGAACTTGACAGCAAGGGTAGTGAGAAGACTTGAACTTTGGAAACAGGGAGAAAAGAGAGCTGATAACAGCTTAGTTTTGAACATCTTCAGTTTGAGAGGAGTACCTGGGTTGTGTAAATGGGTAATGGTTGGCTGCTAATCAAGAGGCTAGAGGGTGGCTCAAAGGAAAGGGCTAGCAATCTACTTCCAAAAAATCAGCCATTGGGGTCATTACCACAAGGTCACCATGAGCTGAAAATGACTCCGTGGCAGCATTTTTTTTTTTTTTTTTAAGTTTGAGATGACCATCAGGCATCCAAGTGAATTCATGTAGAAATTAGATATCCTCTTTCCTAGAGTTCAGGGGAGCGATTCAGTGTAGCTAAATTGATTTGTAAGTCATCAGTAAATACAAGCCTAGGTGATTAGTTATAATCACCTAAGGCTGAGTTTAAACAGAGGAAAAAAATAAATAAAAAGAGGTCCTAGGGCTGAGTTCTAAGACATTTCAACATTTAGAAGTCAGGGAGACTAGGAAGAGACTGGAAATAAAAAGCTAGAAACTGAAGTAAGAAAACCAGAAAATCGTGGTGCCCTGGAAGCCCGGAAAACGCAAAAAATATTTCAAGGGAAAGATAGTTACTCATAAAACAAATGTTGCTGATAAGCCAGATAAGATAAGCACCTTTATTATGATCTTTGGATTTAGCAATTTGGGTGTCACTATGTGAGACCACACGTTTGTACTAATGCCCTCCAGGTAATTATTCTTTAACTAGGAGCCATTAGTGCTGAGAACTCCAGCACATTCCCCACACCTCAGGGCTTTACTGCACAGAGTCCTGATTACCCTCACCCCCTAGATAGCCCCTAGCAACAACCAATCAGTAAATATCAGGAAAATACCTGAAATTCCTATACCTAAAATAGCTAGAAAGGGCAGTTGGTGGCCTCAGTCCGAAGGACAGAGGCAATCAAGTAGGGACAACGCACAATTCGAAAAATGACAACCAATCCTGTAATTTTCTGATTGAAACTTCCCCGTACCTGCTCCATCCCCGATAAAAGACCCCCTTTCCCTTTGTTCAGGGCTCTCAATCCTGAACCGCTGCATCGGTGACTGTTGGGGGTCCAAGCTCGAGCTTCAATAAACAACCCCTATGCTTTTGCAGTGGAATCGGCTCCTTGGTGGTTTTTGGGAATTCAAGATCTGGGCACAACAACTATTGATACTGAACACTCTTACAGAGCTCTGGTGGCATAGTGCCTAAGACATCCGACTGCTACCCAGAAGGTTGGCAGTTCAAACCCACCAGTCACTCTGCAGAAGGCGGACGGGGCAATCTACTTCTGTAAATATTTATTGCCTCAGAAACACGATGGTTGCTATGAGTCAGCACCGACTCCATGGCAGTGAGTTTGGCTTTACTGATCTTGAGTAGGCGAATTTTACTGTAATAAAAGGGTCAAAACTTAACTGGAGTTAGGGTCAAAAGAGAATGGGAAAAAAAATATGAGACAATGAGTTAAGATAACTCATTCAAGTTTAGCTGGGAAGTGATGGGAAAAGAAAGTAAAGAGAAGAGAGGGAATAGAGAACCGAGAAAGCGGGGGAGAAAAGGAAAGAGGAGAGTGAAGGAGACAATAACAATGTCTGAATGTGGTTAGGAAAGGTCCAGGAGGGAAAATTGATAATGGACAAGACTTGGACAACACTTTCCTACGTAAGCAAGTTTAAAATAAAAACTTAGGGAGGGGAAACCTTCATAATCATCAAATTACATTAAGGTAAATCCACACTGTATTTTATTATGTACCTGTTTTTTAAAAAATGAATGACCAAGAACTGTGTG
>NW_006922037.1:2386741-2401637 GCF_000298275.1 Orycteropus afer afer
TATAAATGTGTATCTATCTATTCAATGTCAGTGAGTTTATTTTTGGTTTCTGATATAATATGCATCTAATGCATAGAAAAGATCTAGGATGACTATCCAGGTGACTACATCTGGGAAAGGAGCTCTGGTGGTATAGTGGGTAAAGCATGTGGCTGCTAAACAGGAGGTCAGGGTTTCAAGTCCACTAGCTGTCCCATGGGAAAAAGATGAGATGATCTACTTCCATAAAGATGTATAGTCTTGGAAACCCAATGGGGGTTGCTGTAAGTTGGAATCGGCTCAATGGCAGTGTTGTTGTTGTTATGTGCCGTCAAGTCGGACCTGACTCACAGGACCCCTCCTTGGGTTTCTGAGGCAGTCATCACTACAGAAGTAAATTGCCCAACCTTCCTTCTGAGGAGTGGCTGGTGGGTAGGTATTTTTTTTTGGGGGGGGGCGGGGAACCTCTGGGAAGATGAATGAAATTAACTGAGGTGGGAGGAATGGAACTCAAATCAATCAGATTTTCACTACTGGTACTTATATATTACTTTAATTTTTCAAAATAACGTATCCACATTTTTTTGTGTGTAATCAAAAAAGGAAATTATTTAAAGTGTCCTCTTTTGGTAAATTCTAGACGTATACATTCCCAAACATTAACAGCAATTACTTCTGGGGAGTGGGCTTCAGAAAGAACTTTATTTTTTCCTTCAGACACTTCTACATTGTTTGAAAATTTGCCAGGAGCATGGATTACTCTTTCTAAATATGTTTAAATATTCAGTTGTATGAAGTGGTACAGAATGTATCAAAGTACTCAGGACATAAAGCCTCTGTAGAGGCTATGAAAGAGATCCAACCAAGATGTAGAATCAAGTCTGAAACATTCGATAGGAAAACAATGGCATTTTTCAAGTGATCAAATGAAATGCTTCCCAAGATTTTGGTTCTTAGAAGAGAAGTTATTTAGTCTTAAATTAAAAGTTAAGCAAGGGGGGCCGGGGGAAAGAAACTTAGAATCCAAGATTGAAAAAGAAGTAGCTAGGAAAACACTGCCTTTTATTCTTCTTTACATGTTGTTCCTTATGAACTGAGAGGAGAAACAGAAAAAGAAGTATTAGCAAGTAAGAAGAAAAGTTCATGTATTTTAATAATGAGCAAACGTAAAGACAGATTTAAATACAAATTGCTAAGAGTACAGAACTTCTAAACATTAAGAAAGGGAGAGAAGTATTTGAGTCAAATTGATAAGTGAAAAACAGAAAAAAAATTAGTAATGACGTGGAATTTTTCAAACATTTTAGCAATGGAGACTGGTTTTAGAAACAAAAGTATAATGGACACTGGCAACAGATAAAACAAGTTGGCGAGGCTGTGCTAGCTCAAGTGGAGGATATGGGCTCTGGTTTCCTGCTTGATTATCACCCATGTCCTAAGGCAAACTAAGGGAATACAGATCACAGATTGAAAACCACTGTTCCAAAGTATCACTTTAAAATATGTATTACTAAGTTTACTTAATAAAGTTATTTAATTCATGTTAATTATCAATATAGCATCTTTATGGTGCTTTTTCAAAATACTGAGATTAAGCAGGAAAACATACTAAAATTTTAGGATTAATAAAGATTGCAGTCCTCAACTTCTCTCATCTGTTTCAAATGTTAGAAGGGAGTAATATTAATCACAGAGAGCTGATACATATTTAAAGTAACTTATTTTTAGAAAAAATAGTATACTACTAAAATATATAAAGAGCTCAATAAAAGTGTTTGTTTTTGTTTTTTAATTATTAACTATAATTATTGCTGCTGAGTCAGTCAGCACACCTATGTAGCTGAATAAACCTTCTTGAGGGACTCCTAAAACAAGTGTAACCTAAAATGACTACTTAAATGAAACACACACAAAAAAAGAAAGAAAATCCCTTGCAAAATATTGATCCTGAAGACCTTATCTGCATACTGATTAGTGTTTGTACAGATTTTCCAATTAAAAAAATGCACAATTTCTAGAGTGAAATTCTCCCTCAGATCATAAACTAGTATCATACTTGATGAAATATTTTCTCATAATAGAAGACTAATTCTATTACTAAATCCTTTCCCATTTGGAAGATATAGCCCTAGTAAGTTTCACAGTAACTATCAACATTCCAAATTATAAAAATAGTATCCTACAGACCTATTCTCATATATATATATATATATATATATATAAATAAATAAATGTTTTAGATCTAACAGCCATAAAGAAAACGCACAAAATTTTAAATATTATCAAATTGAACCATTCTTCACTTTTAATTCTGAGGAACCATATATAAAATGAAACAATAAAAGAAATGGTGAAATTTTAAAATTTTGAATTCTATGTATTGTTATAATTCATGCATTTAAAATTACATTTTTATGACAGAATAAAAGCATACTTTTTGATAGGATATACTTTCAGCTGTGTGAACATCTTCCTGATTTCTCAGTACTTTTTGTGTGTCCATATTGAGAACCTGAAGCTGCTGGATCAGCTCTGCTTGCTGAGCGGTATGCGCACTGTTCTGTTTGTAAAGATTCTGCAGCTCCTGCAACTCCTTCCTGAACAAAGCAAGCAATAAAGAGAGGGAAGTGTGCATAAAGATCATCTCAGTTAAATAATTGTGCTCACCTCAGACTATAGATCAGCTTCCTATTTTTCATCTATTATTTTTTTACTGCAGGCAAACTTATTAATAAAAGAAATAATGTATAAAATATTTAATATTTATCACATACACCTAGAAAGTATTGATAGAACTACTCTGAGTTTCAAAGCCAAATACATTATCAATTTTCTTTTATAGCATGATAGTAATAAAAACCCTGGGTCTGCAGACATAGTACCACCTTCTTACTGAAATTAAGTTAACACTTCAGTTCCAAGAATTGATAAGCACTGATGACAACAATACTTATAAGATAGTTCTGAAAACAGGGTAAGTCATGCTTTCATTATACATCAGACAGTTAAGTGTAGTAAAAAGAATCTCAATAGGCAAATTAAATTTTCAAACCAAAGTTCCCTAACTTTGGCAGCACTGCCAATTCTAGTTTCCATCTCAGGAAAGTGAGATTCTGGCGGCTCCTGTGTTTGAAGGAAATGATGAGGCAACAAATGGAAGGGGAGCAACACAAGGGTAAATCTGTTGGGCAATCTACTTCCGTAGCGATACTGCCTCGGCAACCCAAGGAGGGGTCGCTATGAGTTGGGGCGATCTCGGCAGCACATAACAACAACAAAGCCATCCAGGGTTAGAAAGATACAAAAGAAAAGATACAACTTACAGTAAAAACAAAACACTTTACCCACCAAATCAAAGCATCTTAAAACATGCATATCAAAAACTGTAATCAATAACAGGAAAACTGTTCTGTACCTATATGGGAAGGAAAGACCACTGAAAATGGCAACATGAAAAAACAGGAATAAATTTAACAAGAAATCTCAAAAACCAGTCAAGGAACAACTTAAAATACTTAGGATACAAAGGAAGACAGAAACAAATAGACGTACCACACTCTGGGACAGAAAGACTGAATACCATAAAGATGTCAATTCTCCTTAGAGCTGATTTGTAAATGTGATTCTCTAATAGAAATACCAAATAAGAACTAGGTAATTTTATTTTAAAGGGAAAATCAGTAAGTAATAATGACGAGGGAAGCTCTGATAAAGAGCAATAATGGCAAATGTGCTATGTATTTTCTTACTCAGTCTTCATAATCTCTATCCTACCCTCTACCCTAAGAGGCCAACCTCTACAAACTGTACTGCACCAGCTCCTTGTCCTCTGGCTCTGACTGAATTTGATCACTGGAAGGAGGTGGTGAAAGGAAATTAAAGAGTAAAGAGGAGGAGGACAGGGTACTTATTTCCCTGGCTCCCTCTGAGGAACCACAGTCAGGTAGCAACTTGTGTGGTTGCTCCTAATAGGCAGCCTCTCTCCTGAGGCTACACTTCTCACTGAGACCTGGTAACAGCTCCTCTCCTTGCCCTTTAAGGGCAAGGGGTTGTAATGGCTTTACATTGTTGCTGATCTGTGATTAGTATTATACTGAATTGAAATGTCTATTTGAAGACAACTGACATTTTTATCATACTGAGTCTTCCAAACCATGAATAATGGTCAACTTACCAAACCGTTCTAATTTCTCTCAGTAATGTTTTATCATTTTCTATGTGTCTTACAACCCTTTTAATTACATGCCATTATTACATATACAATACATATTCCAATTATTCTCTTACCTTTGTTGAACAAAATGCCCATCTGTGGATATTTTGACCCTATTTACTGTAGCTTATAGCTCTTACAATACATTAATTTAAGTATACAAACTCAAGGGCAAAAATTACTGGAAAACACATTTATCCTAATTCCATGAATTTAATACAACATTGTATCCTAGAATGAATACAATGACTATTCTAGTAAATAATCTAACACCATCATACTCCAGAATAAAAAGGTAACTGTTACAATTTTTTCTATCATTCTAGGTGCTATATTTTAAGAAGAATATTAATACTATGGATATTGACAATACAGAATTCATCCAAATAGGTAAAACAAATAGTCTAACACCTCGGAAAGATTTACATAAAACATTTTATTAGGAATATGGATAATTAATCAACTGATGAAAAAATATAGTAATTATTGATAATTTTCTTCTTATATCTGAAAGGCTGTGCTATATAGGAGAGATAAGACCTTCTCTGATGTTCTTCAAATAACAGAACCAAGATAAATGGGTAAAATTTATGAAGAGGTAAATTTCAACTCGATATGGAAAAAAAATATAAACAATATAAAAATGAAAGAGTCTTGCAAAGTTTTCAGAAACATTTAAATTATAGTGTTAAAGCAAAAGACAAACACTATAAAGATACTATCTTAACAGGAAGAGGATAAGAAAAAATGGTCATTTTTAAATTTCTTCTAAGATCTTACTCCTGTTTAGAATTGCTTTTCTGCATCAATCAAATTATCATATTAAAAAAAACCCACCATGAAATAATAAATTGATCAGTTCATCATCTATAAACTTTATACTCCTAACTCATATAATAAGATTTTAATGTGATAAAATAAATTTGGTAAAATTCTAATTCAATTTTAATTTTATTAGATTCAGTGATGATAAGAAGTCACTCATGCAAAAGAAAAATCACAATGTATATTTAAATTTACAAAATCATTTTATTAAATGAAATTATAAAATGTACCTGATAAACAGTACTACCTTGAATCTCATACCATCCCACTAAAGTGAAAGATAATTCACAGCTAACTTTTAACAAAAGAAAAACTCCATCCCAATGTGTACCAAAATGGCAGTGACAACCACCACGTTGTACACACTAAGAATGCTTTTAGATTAAACAAAATCAATCACATAATCAAAGTTTATCACATAGCTCTATAAGACCTTCATTTCATCCTCTCATGCCACCAAAGTTGTATGCAAATATACATTAAAATATGTATCTATTTCATATATAGAACACATATATATAACAACATACAAACAAGCAAACACCCTGGCATGTTTATTCTCTCTTCTATTTTCCATTATTTTCTGATATAAGAAGTTGTAAAACAAATTGACAGTTTTAAAACCTTTCAATACAATTAAAAATAGAAGTACATAATGCTTACCTTTTCAAATAATCTTTATACACACACACACACACACACACATATACATATAACTTTTTCTTGTGATAAGGAGGAAAGTTTAGAGAAAATTGATTTACCATTCAACAATGCATATACATTTTGTTTTGTGACAATGACTGCAATCCCCACAATGTACCAGCACTCTTCCCACATTCTTTCCTTGTTTATATAATTTCCACATGTGCATCGTTACTATCCTTCCCTGCCTTCTAAGTTTTATCCCTGAGCAATTCTACCTAAGGCAATTGACTGCTAACCAGAAGGCTGGTGGTTCAAATCCACCAGCCACTTCCTGGAAGGAAGGTAGGGCAATCTACTTTTGTAGTGATGCTACCTCGGAAACCCAAGGAGGGGTCACTATGAATCAGACCCTACTTGACTGCAGTGAGTTTGGTTTTTGGTTTGCGAGTTTGGTTTACTGTATGGCTGAAAGTTGAGTCACAAAAGTGGGTTCAATTGATTTCATTTTACAAATAAACCAAAAAGCCATTGCCATAAAGTCAATTCCAACTCACAGGGACCCTACAGGATACAGCAGAACTGTTCCATGAGGTTTCCAAGGTTGAAATCTTTATGGAAGTAGACTGCCACACTTTCTCCCATGGAAAAGTTATGGGTTCAAACCACAGACCTTTTGATTAGCAGCCAAGCGCTTAACCACCGCATCACCCTGACTCTACCTTTTATGACTGTTGTTGTTGTTAGGTGCCACTGAGTCGTCTCCAACTCATAGTGAATGCTTCTTGGGTTTCCGAGGCAGTATCTCTGCAGAAGTAGATTGCTCTATCTTCCTTCCAAGGAGTGGGTTTGAACCTCCACCCTTCTGATTAGCAGTCAAGTGCCTCAGGCACTACACTACCAGAGCTTCTTTTATAACTAACTAAAAAATGCACTGCTGTAGAGTCAGATCTGATTCATGGCGACCCCTCCTTGGGTTTCCAAGGTAGTATCACTATGGAAATAGATTGCCCAACCTTCCTTCTGAGGAGTGGTTGGTGGGTTTGAACCGCCAGCCTTCTGGTTAGCAGTCAAATGCCTAAAATTAATTATGTAATATAGAAAGAACACTTGATAAACTAAAACTATACAGAACATAGTAAAATAAAAGGTTAGAATTGTATTTCTCAGGTTTGTAGGAGACCTTATAAACAATAACACATAGTAAATGGCTAGGAACTTTAGAAAGAAACAATGAATGAATGTATTGTCTGTTAAAAACTGAAACAAAAGGGAACTCTCTGATCACACTCTTCACAATTCTGTAAACCCTCTAATTCTACCAGGTTTGCTATATATAATCCTAGACTTTTTCATTGCATAAATGTATGTACCCATAAACTCAATGCCATCGAGTCATTCCAACTCACGGCAATCTCCACTGAGTTTCCAAGGCAGTAAATCTTTACAGAAGTAGAATGTCCCATCTTCCTACTGCGAAGCACCTGGTAAGTTTGAACCATCAAACTGGTAAGTTAACAATCAAATGCCTTATGCACTGTGCCACCAGAGCTCCTTATGTACCCATAACAAAACAAAACCAAACTCACTGCCATCAAGTTGATTCCAATTCATAGCGACCCCTTTTGGGTTTCCAAGGTAGTAAATCTTTACGAAAATAGATTGCCCAGTCTTGCTTCCATGGAGGCTGATGGGTTTGAACCACCAACCTACTGGTTAACAGTCAGGTATCTTATACACTGTACTACCAGAGCACCTTATGTACCCATAAAACGTACATTTTAATCATTTTTTAGGTGTTTATAATAAACATAAATGGTACCATTTTGAATATCTAATGATGCTTCTATAATGCTAAATTAAAAACTGAGTATACTTACCTGACCAAGGTAATATCCATATCTTTCTGGGTAAGTTCAGTTTGTTTATTACTCAATTGTAATGACAGAGCATTATATTTACTCTGTGACACTTCAATTTCTTTCCTGGCTTCATTTAAATTATCTTCGAAGGCCTAAAATTAGAGTACTTGTATCACCATCAAATATAATAAATATTAAATGTAATAAAAACTCTGTTAACTTTAACTAACTATTCTACAAATCACATAGAACTAGTACTGGTTTTATTGTTTTTTTTTGTTTTACCTTTTATTTTGATTTGGGTAAAAGTTTAGAGTAAACTGATTTTCCATTCAACAAATAATATGCATTTGGTTTCCTGACATTGAACTGCAATACCCACAATCTGACAGTACTCTTTCTGCTTCCCTCTTATTTCTTGTTTCCATTCGTCTTTCTTTCCTTTTCCTTTCTGCCTTCTGAGCAAAAAACTCTGGGCAAATGTCGCCCTTTTGATCTCATATGGTTGATGCTTATCTCCTGGGTATTACTGTTCAATGTATAGTCCTATCATCTGGCTGAAAGTTGTTCCAGGACTGAAGGGTTTCTAAGACCACAATCTTGGGAGTTCTAACAGTCTCTATTAAACCAGCAAGCCTGGCCTTTTATATGATTTTTGAGTTTTGTTCTTTTTTTCACATTTTCCTCCCACTCTATGCAGTACCTCCTATTATAATCCCATTCAGAGAGACTGGGAGTGCTATCTGGGTACTATCTAGTTCTTCTGGTCTCAAAATCGAAGGCTGTGGATCACCTGGTCCATTAGTCCTTTGGACTATTACTATTCATCTTTGACTGTCATTACCCTTCTTTGCTTCAAGTAGGAAGAAACTAATAGTTGCAACTTAAATGGCCACTCACTAGCTTTTAAGACCCCAGATGCTACTCAGTTGTTAATGTTAGGTATCGTCGAGTCACTTCCGACTCACAGTGACCCTAAGTACAACAGAACAAAACACTGCCCAATCCTGTGCCATCTTCATGATCTTTTATGTTTGAGCCCATTGTGGTGACTGTGTCAATCTATACCATTAAGGGTTTTTTTTGTTTTCACTGACCCTCTACCAATGTAGATGTGATGGACTTTTCTAGGGATTAGTCTTTCCTGATGACATGTCCAAAGTAAGCAAGACAAAGACAGTTTCACCATCCTAGCTTGTCTGTCAGTCTGTCATACTATGTTGGCTTGTGTGTTGTTATGATGCTGGATGCTAAGCCAATGCTACTTCAAATACCAGCAGGGTCACCAGGTCCAGCAGAGGTTCCAGACTGAGACAGATTAGGAATAAGGGCCTGGTGATCTACTCCAAAATTTAGTCAGTGAAAACCTACAATACCTAAAACAATAAAAAAAAATGACAGAAAATTAAGAAACAAACCCAGGCACACATGGAAACTTGGAGATGGAAAAGAGATTATATCACAAATTGATGAACTATTGAACAAACAGTGTTCAATTGTTGTTGGTGGTATTACTGTCACTGCCATTGAGTATGCCCCTGCCTCATGATGATCCCATGCACAAAAGAAATGGAACACTGGCAGGTCAGGTGCCATTCCTACGATGAGTTACAGATCAGACTGTTGTGATCCGTAGTTTTTATTGGCTTTCAGAAGTAGATCACCAGTCCTTTCTCCCTAGTCCATCTTAGTGTAGATGTTTTGCTGAAACCTCTTTAGCATGACAGAAACACACAAACCACCACTGACAGAAAGATGGTGCTTGTGCCTAAGGTGCAACGGCCAGGAATTGAGCCCAGATCTCTTATATGGAAAGTGAGAATTCTACCACTGAGCAGTATCAAATAGCATACTCAAAAATGAATTCTTGATACGAAAAAAAAAGACTTAAACAGGAAGGAAAAAGAAAACTCACAATTATCTTTGTGTCTTCAAGATAAGGAAAACTATTATACAAAACTCCAAAAGAAAAAACGTAAGAGAAAATAATAACATTATCAAAATTCAGAAACTTTTGAAGTCTCAATTAACTTTATTCAAGGTTAATAGAACAGAAGGTATTTGTAATTATATCATAAAGAATTAGTATCTAGAATAACTAAAGAATGCCTTTTCACTAAGGTGCTCTGGTGGCATAGTGCCCAAGGCATTTGACTGCTAACCAGAAGGTTGGCAGTTCAAACCAACCAGCCACTCCATAGAAGGAAGATGGGGTAACCTACTCACAGAAAGATTTACCACCTTGGAAACCCAACAGGGGTCACTATGAGTCAGAATCAATTCAGTGGCAGTGAGTTTGGTTTTTAAGTTTTGTTTTCAGTAAAAAGAATAAAACACTCCAATAGAATAAAGTTACAACACTAAAAACTACAGCAAATTTCATTATTTGAATGAGAAATAAAGAAATGAAATCAAATTCATTAAATGGTACAAATAATGATGTACCTGAGAATTAGTGTAAGGAAACAACACTTTCCCTTATCACAGTATCAAAACTGTTTACAGGTTACAGTGGAGCAGACTAATGTAAGAATTAAGAAAATAAATGCACTAGAATTCAATATTCTCCATGGCTCAGTCAAAGCTCCGTGCATCAAAAAATTTAAAGTATTTCCTTAAATATCTGAAATATTCACACACTCAGAAAGACATACCCCTCTATCTCTAACTTAAATATATACATACACGTTGTTAAAAGCTGTTGAATGAGTTCTGACTTATAAACCCAGGTACAATAGAATGAAACGATGAATGGTTCTGCGCCATCCTCACAATCACTGTTATAATGGAGTTCACTGTTGCAGCCACTGTGCCAATCCATCTCATTGAGGGTCTTCCTCTTTTTTGATGACCCTCTACTTTACTGTATATGATGTCCTTCTTCAGGGACAAATCCTTCCGATAACATGTCCAAAATACATGAGACAAAGTCTCATTATCCGTATTTCTAAGGAACATTTTGTCTTCCAAGACAGATTTGTTCATTTCTCTAGCAATTCATGGTACATTTAAATATTCTTCCCCAATATCATAATTCAAAGCCCTCAATCCTTCTTCAGTTTTCCTTATTGATTGTTAAGCATATGGGCATATCTAACTACACATATATATGCTTACATACATACATTTATATATATGGGGGATACTGTATGATTTAAAATCAAGAATTGTGTGTGTCAGGGTTGTGTCCTTTTACCATACTTACTCGATCTGTATCCTGAGCAAATTGTCCGAGAATCTGAACTACATGAAGTACATGACCTCAGGATTGAAGGAAGACTCATCAACAACCTGTGATATGCAGACTGTACAACCTTGCTTGCTAAAAGTTAGAAGGAGTTGAAGCACTTACTGATGAATATCAAAGACTTACAGACTTCACTACAGATTACATCTCAACATAAAGAAAACAAAAATCCTCACAACTGGACCAATAAGCAACATCATGATAAATGGAGAAAAGATTGAAGTTGTCAGAGATTACATTTTACCTGGATCTACAATCAATGCCCATGGAAGCAGCAGTCAAGAAATCATATGATGTATTACACTGGTCAAATCAGCAGCAAAAGATCTCATTAAAGTGTTAAAGATCAAAGATGTCACTTTGAAGACTAAAGCGCACCTGACCCACACCATGGTATTTTCAATAGCCTCATATGCATGTAGGAGCTCTGGTAGCGTAGCGCCTAAGGCATCTGACTGCTAACCAGAAGGCTGGCAGTTCAAACCCACCAGCCACTCCTCCGAAGGAAGGTTGGGAAATCTATTTCCGTAGTGATACTGCCTTGGAAACCCAAGGAGGGGTCACCATGAGTCGGATATGACTCAACAGCACAGAGTTTTTTTCATATGCATGTGAAGGCTGGATAATGAATAAGGAAGATCAAAGAAGAACCGATGCCTTTGAATTGTGGTGTTAGCAACGAATACTGAAAATACCATGGACCACCAGAAGAATGAACAAATCTTTCTCAAAAGAAGTACAGCCAGAATGCTCCTTAAAAGTAAGAATGGCCAGATTTTGTCTCATGTACATTAGTCATGTTGTCAAAGGGACAAGTCTCTGGAGAAGGATATTATGTTCGGTAAAGCAGAAAGGCACCAAAAAAGGGGAAGCGCCTCAACAAGATTGAATGACACAGTGGCTGCAACGATAGGCTCAAGCATAGAAAAGATTGTGAGGATGGCACAGGACTGGGCAGTGTTTTGTTCTGTTGTACATAGGGTCAATATGAGTGGAAAGTGACTCAATAGCACCTAACAACAACAATCCTAACTGTATTTTTGTGAGTCAAAGCCAATTCGACGGCATCTAACAACGTACACAAACACATATTCATATAATATATATTTGCTGAACAATTACATACACACATTTACTTGTAAATTCTTTTATAGTGCAAGAGAGGAACTACCGTATTTACAAGCACTAAATTTTATTTCTGGCCTTTCAACAAAATCCATGGTAAAGAGAAACCAGAAATTTGAGAGGAAAATTAGTAGAACTAGTCTTAAGTCATAGAAATAGCCACAAAAAGTATTATTTTGAAAAATATTGATCAAAAAGGATCTAAGATTATAAAAAGTGGTTGTAATTTTTATCTAAATAAGAATAAAATTTTACTATGCATATGTTTGCAGGGCGCTGAGCTCAGCAGGCTATTTTGACTCTGTCTCTGGTTGGGTGTCTCCTTTAGGACCCATGAGCAGCCTGCAGAAGGAGGCACAGTGAGACTTGGGCGCCGAATCTCCCATTTGCACAGTGTGAAAAGAGTCTGAAGGCTCTTCTGAGTATCTGGTCCTCCTCCGTCTGGTTTCTCACTGAGGCTTTGTCACTTCCCTACCATCATGTGGGGACCAAGCTTGGGGTGGGCTTGGTCAGGATATGGACCCAAGGCCTGGAGATCTCGGGCTCCTGGTTCTCTGAGTGTCAGCACAGGCCACCAGAATTCCTAAGCTCCTCCGATTGTTTCAGAATCACCAGAATGTGGTGCCAGGAAAGCCGGTTTATTTGTATTTGAAACTTGTTCTGAGAACCTGGCTGAAAACACTTCAGGCCAGCAGTTATTCCCAGCCTGGTCTGTCATATCAGACCCATCGGAAAATATTCTAGTTTATGGGGAAAAGGCAACCAGCATTTTAGGCTATGTTTGATTGAATTTTTTTAAATACACACATGATTCAACAGCCTGTGGTCTGAGGTCCCTGCTAATTGTTTAGGAATCCCTGACAATCAGAAGTCTAGCTTTCATCTGCCAGGGCTCTTATTACCTGAACGCTTTCCCCCCGCCCCCCACTCTCTAGGGAGGACTTATGGGTTGGGGGAGAGGGTAGGCTTGGGAGTTAGCCAGATCTGGGTTTGAATCTAGCTCTGTCAACAGAGTGCTGGACAAAATTGGGCAAATTAAGTTCTCTGAGGTTTCGTGTAGAGTAGAAACTTCATGCAAGCTTGTTGAACAAATAATACCTTCCTGGTGGAGCAGTCAGTACCTAAGGCATCGGACTGCTAACCAAAAGGCTGGTAGTTCAAACTCACCAGCCTCTCCTCGGAAAGAGGCTGGGAAATCTATTTCCATAGAGATACCGCCTCGGAAACCCAAAGAAGGGTCGCTACGAGTAGAGGAGACTCAACAGCAGTTGAGTTTGGTTTTGGTTTTTTAAATAAGAGAGGACAATGTCATAACACATATGAGTGAATATTCTTAACTGTTTTGTGCTTTTATTGCATTTTATTTTTCAAAGGACCTGAGAAATAAATTCTTAAAACAATACCGCACTGAATTCTATTTATAAATTTCAGCTTTAATTGAAAAAAGTCAAAGCTCATGATTCTAAATATACTTTTTCAATCATATTTTATTTCAAAATGCAATATCCTTTATTTTTAATGATTACATTGTAGGATAACTATCTGATGTCAGTTTCCTGCTTTGCACCATCAATTTTTAAAAAGCTGTGGGTCTTAAGTGAAGGAATATAAATTAATGCTAGTCCCCACTGGTAGATATAAATATATAAGTTTTTATTTAAAGAAAATAACATGTATTAAACTTCCTTAAAGAAGTTAAATCTAAAAGAGAGGCATGGATTCCATTCCCACTGCATACCTTTATTTTTGCCTCAGTGCTGTATTTTTCTTTTCTCCAGTGTGCTTCCTGCTTCCTCAGTTTCTCCAGGTCATTTAGCAGGTTAGTACAGTGTGCACTTAATTTCTCATTTTCCTCCTCTAGATTTTTTATAACCAGCCTGTTTTGCTCTTCCTTATTTTGTACACACTCCTTAGTGTCCTGTAGAACAGTACCACAGGACCAATAAACAAAACAAAACAACAACAAAAAAGGTGAGAACTAATCAGCAAATATCAACTGAGCAGTTTTACCCTCACAGCAGCTTCTTCTACATTTGATGGCCAAGGTCACCTGTGTACTTTTATTGGCCTCTTTTCATGCAGGTGGATGGGTCATATTTTTTCACTAGATGACAGCTTTGATGAGTACACATTTGCAAAGAGCCCATTAATTGATCAAGCTGCCTTTGATGCTGTCCCCAGCTATTTTTGAGACCCACACAGACATATCCTTCCAGACCTGGGTTTTATCAATTAATAATGCCAGTCCCATCAGAATCTAATTACAAGAAGCCACATATTCACACTCCTACTTTCTTAGCTCCATTTCCATCATTAACTATTTATCTGAAAGTTATAAAGCTTAGAGTCTTAGCTTTAAAGCATCTTTCTCAGAGTTTTTACATGTGAGAAAACTGTTTGGTACAGCAGGGCCTAAGGCAATTTTTCCTCCAAGCTTGTCACTTTTCTGTGCCACAAAGGCTGACAAAGCTTAAAGCAGGACTTCAAAGCAGCAGTCCAATAAAACTATGTACAAGTCAACACACCTTAAGTTCATGACTTTTATCTTTAAATTTCTTTCGCAAGTCACTGAATTCACTCCTTAGGAGGGCATTTTCTTCATCTACAGAAATCTTCCGTTTTACAAGGTCATTTATTTCCTGTTTTAGTCCTGATTCTCTCTGTGAAAGGAATTAAAATTATTGGTGAGCTGTTATTTCTAAAGAAAAGAAAATATTTTAAAGGTTTCAGACTTCCATCGTAATCATTAGCATTAATTAGCTTTCATAGTAAGTTCTATCATCACATTTCTCATTTCCTGTAATATGCACACACATTTTCAAATAAAATATACAATATGGTATTTACCTATTAGTTTAAAATAAAAAACATGTGAAATGTTTCACAATTTTCAAAAAGCAAACAATCACAACTTAAGTTGCATAACAGATGAAGAAAATTTTCCAATTTTAATAAAAGAAAATATGTACACAACTAAAACAAGAATAATTTAGACTCTAAATA
>NW_006922037.1:2405137-2406629 GCF_000298275.1 Orycteropus afer afer
TCCACGATTATCTTCTGTGTCTGTGTTAATTGGTTTCCCTTTTCTTTGTTGAAGAGGGTCTGTGCAATCCTTCTGCCTAGTCCGCCATCTTGCCGGAACTCCCTAACCAAATATTCTTGCCCGTCAGAGATACCTAAATGGATACCTAATTGGTAGATATACCCATGACTCAATTCTCAGTTTCCCTTTTGTCCAAAATATTTATTCACTCCCAAAGCTTCTTATATTACTCTCTCTAAAAGATTATCCAATCCATAAACAAGCCCTGACTGTCTCCCAATCACCAATGCCACATTTCCAATCTTCTATTTAATGCCTCCAGAAGCTCTGGTGACATAACATCTAAGGCATGTGACTGCTAACCAGAAGTCTGATGGTTCAAACCCACCAGCCTCTCCTTAGAAGGAAGACTGGGCAATCTACCTCCATAGAGACCCAGGTCACTGTAAGTCAGAAACAACCTGAATGACAGCAGTGAGCTTGGTGGTTTTTTTTTTTGTTTTGTTTTGTTTTAATCCAATGCCTCCACTAAATTGTCCAGGGCTATATCAGACTAACATACTGAAACCTAGATCCATACCCTTATTCTTTCTTTTCTACACTTCCTCAAGTTTTATCAACGCATCATTCTGCAACTAATTTATTCAACACCTACTTATATGCCGTAAAAAGCTCTGGTGGCATAGTGCCTAAGGCATTTGACTGCTAACCAGAAGGCTGGTGGTTCAAACCAACTGGCTACTCTGCAGAAGGAAGACTGGGCAACCTACTTCCGGAAAGATTTACCACCTCAGAAAACCAAAGGTGGTTGCTATGAATCAGAATCCACCCAATGGCAATGAGTTTGGTTTTTTATATGGCCTGACATGATGATTTGAAGCATTCACATCCGTCTTAACCATGCCGGTCCCAAGCCCATCAACACATAAAGACAGAAACAAACTATTTCATTATGAAGTAATATGTTCACTCAGTAGAGAACCAAGGTTTATTCCAACTCTTACTTAGTATTATTTACTGCTTAAACTTTTATTTATTTTGTACCCCCATATTTACTCTTTATCAAATCCTCTCCAAAGAATTTGGGGATGAAGTGAAAGTTGGGGTAAGATTTAGGAATAAGATGAAAGATGGTGCTTGAACAATTTCTCTTATTAAGATCAGCACGAGGCCAGTCCCCATGAGGCGGAGGTTAAAGATGTCCCAAATGTCCAAACTACCATGCCACTCCATCATTTCAGACATTAACTCCTCCTCCTCCTCCCAGCGATTTCCCCAGTCTTAGGGTTCTATATTTCGCTGTAACGCCTCACAGAACTCACAGACACCCAAGGGTTCGTCTCACGTAATAGTGGTGGAGGCTGGCAGGCTGGTGAGTCCCAGGTCCGTGAGTAGGTCTGGCAGATCCTCCCAACTCACGGGGTTTGATGAACCTCGATCAGCAGATCAGATGACGGCTGCTGTCCCAAATCCAGGGGTGAGATGAGGATGA
>NW_006922037.1:2406729-2411103 GCF_000298275.1 Orycteropus afer afer
GAATCTTAGGTATACCCTCAGGGAAGCTAAGGGTGGTGATTTGAATTATACCCTCCAGCAAGGCAGGACTCAAGATACATTCCACCTGTGTTGCCCCAACAGAAATAACCTAAATCCCATCACAGAGTCGATTGCCAGTCATTATAGGGAATGAATACTACCAGCTGCCCAGCCAAGTTGATACCTGACCTTAACTACCACACCACCCCAAACAGGCATGGATAATGGGATTTACAAAACATCACAGAATGGAGGACAATGGCTAGAAGGGCCACATCAAGCAATTCACTGCAGATGGGGTGGGTTTTAATTATTTTAGTTTAATTAATGTTAAAAATTTTAAACACTGAATACATGCAAAAAAAATAATCTGTAATAACTGTGTAAGATATAAAGAAAATAATATTAGACCAATATCCACCAATATTGTATCCATAAATACAATTTATCTTTGACGTCTTGGCTATATCCCCTGATCTCCTATCACCTCCTAACCACTCCAGGGGTAACCATGGTCCTAAAATTCAGTCTCATCCTTCTCTTTTTCTATTTTCAAGATATATATGTATATGTATATATATACATATACATATATATATACATACACAACTATTTAATATATGTATAACTATGCTTATTTTTGAACTTTAGATTAAGGAAATCATATTCAGTGACTTGGTATGTTTGCTCAACATTATCTTCCTAATACATCCACACTGACGTATGTAGATGCCATTCAATCACCTTGGTATAGTACCATTCAATCACCTTGGTATATAGTAATATTCCAGTATATAAACATACTATAGCTATCCATCTCTTCTCAATGCATATTTTCAGCTGTTTCACATTTTGGGAGGAAAAAGTATACAAACAATGCTGATATGAACACTCTTAAACATTTCTCCAGATGTACATGAGTGAAAATTTCTCCTGGATTGTATTCTTCAAATTAAAGATTATAATTTATTAATAGATCCTAAATCAAATGGAGTTATCACATTTAGCATTTCATAACTGTGACAGAACAAAACAGAATATACAAAGTAATATGCACAAATTCTTAGCGAGAACTACACTCCTAAGAATGAACTTATGAAACAAACAGACACACTACATTATTTCCTAAATTTTTCTGATTATTTAATTTGTGGTTTTTATTATATTTAAATATTTACTAAATACACTTTGATATAAACTGTGTTATGTTTCACCTTTATTATAAGCAGTAAGGACAACTATTGTCATATGAAGCTTTTATTTCACTTGTGTATCTTCTGGGTCATGTAGTAAAATCTATTTCTTTCTGTTTGAGAATCAAAGTCAAAAAAAGTTTGAAAAATACTACTCTAGATTATATATACCTAGAACTGAAGTTGCTATTCATAGCCTACTAGCACTAGTTCTCATTAGTCCATATTCTTACCAACATTTAACTCCCAGACTTGGAATTTTTATACACTCACTAGAAATAAAGGGCACCTCAGTGTGCTTTTAATTTTTATTTCCTATTTTAATTATTTGGGAGTTCTGGTAGCATAGTGCCTAAGGCACTTGACTGCTAACCAGAAGGCTGGCAGTTCAAACCCACCAGCCACTCCTCGGAAGGAAGGTTGGGCAATCTACTTCCGTAGTGATACTGCCTCGGAAACCCAAGGAGGGGTCGCTATGAGTCGGGTCCGACTTGACGGCACATAACAACAACATTTTAATTATTAGGCATGTCAAAATGTATCTGACTTCAGTGGAGCATCACAGAAACAGATGTTTAAAAATGGTCCATCTGAGACTAGAAAGGCTGTGTATGCACAAGGAGACAGCTCAAGGGGGCAGGAGTGCATGAGAGGGAAGGACACAGGGAAGAGGTAATTATGTAGAGGAAGTGGGAGGAGTGCTGCTGCATTGTGGGAAACTGCAGTCAATGTCATGAGACAAAGTGTATGTGAACTGATGTATTGAAAATGAATTTGCTCTGTAAACTTTCATCCAAATCACAATTAAAATAAAAAAAAAAAGGTCCATCCACAAATCACAGCTTATTTCCACTCTTGTGTAAATCTTACCTTTCCTCCAAGATTCAATTTCCACCTCCTCCACAAAAATTTCCCCAACTGTCCTAGTAATTTGTAATTTCTGCCATTTCTAAATCTTCATATTGCCTATGATATCATAAATTTAATACCTAACATATTACCTGGTCAAGTATCTATGTACTCATATTATCTCCATAACTAAATCAGTAAATGGGTATCAATGAGATTGAAAATGAATGATAAATTCAATTATGTAAATATTAAGATTGTTTATAAAATACCCACAGGCCTGCCTTTTGAAAGCAGAACTGACAAAACTCTAGCATCTGTCACAGATTCTGGACACTTAAGATTCTAAGAAGAAGAATACACTAAAACAAATTATTTAAGTTTTAGAAGGTTTGCCTACAACCATGAGATAAACTGAACAAGTACTGACAATACCAATAACTTATATACATATACAATAATCATAAAAGCAAGCCCTTTAATAAGAGCTATTTAATAATTTAAGTTTTGGTGTGTGACTAAATTTAGCAGTTCACAAGGACAAACATAGACCTAATCTGTAAATTTTAAAAGACAATAAGGAGAAACTGGTTAATAAAAATTATCATATTATGATAATTAGAAAAATTTGGTTATATTACATAGTCATTAAAGTAATAAATTATACAAGGATACATTCCCAATAGAAGAGAACTGATAAATAAAAACTTTCAAAAATTTTATAATTTTGTATAATTTCAACATATTTTCTAATTAAATGTATATTCAGTGATCTACTTTAAATAATGAAAGCATAGTTATATCCAGTTAAAGGTAAATTTAAATATTAGCTGTATGACACTTTCTCAACAAACTTCTCTAGATACAGTACATTCTTAATGGTCTGGTATGAGCTAATATTAAAATAAGCAAATGGAACTCTGAGGAACCATAAACCATAAAAGGTGACAAGAAAAATTATGTCTGGAACAAATAATTTATTATGGATAAGACATGAAATGAATAATTCACATGATGGTCAAGAGAAATATATAAAGTAAGAAGAGAATGGTAGTAAGTATGAAGCAGAGAAAAAAAAAATTAAAAAGAACATCAGCATAAGACCTAAAACTCTATCAGACAATATTTGAGAATAGTTAATTTATTATTTATGCCTACTTACTTTCAAAATGGACTTAAAAGTTTTAATAAAAAACAGAGAAAGAATGAAATCAAAACAACTAAAGCAAAGGTAAATGAATACTGGAGACAAGGAAACAGGTAAGAGAACTAATTGCAATTAAGAACCAAAATTTATTCTATTTTGAGTTTCCTAGAAGATAAGGAATAAGGAAAACATAATGTTAAAGACAAATCTTCATCTAATTAAAAGCAATACATTGCAGTATCAGTACTAGTAAAATACTTGGAGGGGAATTTATTGCATGTTGTTTTATAATTAACAATGACAAAACTAAAACATAACCTTATCAAATTAAATTTTATGCAATTCTTTACATTAGCTACTATCAACAGAATAAGTCATAATATTAGGTTGCACTTCTACGGAACTTTTTCTACAACCAGCTAAACAAAAATAGTATCTACATACATTAACTTTCTAGTAATTTGATTGGATGCACAGTTAAGATTTAAATATTTTAAAAGAATTGTCATTCGTAATTGTTACTCCACTTCTTAGGCTATATATAGAGAAAATCAACAGCTATTTAATATTATTCAGTGAAACAATAAATACTCCATGGAAATTCTGCTTTTAGTATAAAGGAGTAAGTTTTCTAAAAATTGACCACCCTGCACACAACTACGAATTCTGGACAAAATACAAAACCAACCAACTTAGGCTGTGAAAAAGGAAAGTGAAAAGATTCTGGAGGAGAGGTAAAAGTTGGAAAACTAACAGGCATAGGGAGGTGTTCTGTTTTTGTGACAGGAAACACTTGTGGACAGATATGTGCATATAAGACTCAGAAAAACTAGCCATCTATCTTTCTGCTGGAGAAACCAGCAGATGGAGAATGGGACAACCAGAGCAACAAGAAAGAACCAGTGAAGAATCCTAAACTCTGTGTAAAAACAGTGACTATACTTATGGCTGATGCTGAACCATGCATGTGTGGGCACACCAAGATCAGTCCAAACAGAGACCTGGCATGCTGCCAGCTGCAGGTAAAACAATTTGCCCAATATTTGCCCAACTGTATTTAAGAACTGCTATGGATCAGTGGGGAGCTCCAGTAGCATAGTGCCTAAGGCACTTGACTGCTAACCAGAAGGCTGGCAGTTCAAACCCACCAGCCACTCCTCAGAAGGAAGATGGGGCAATCTACTT
>NW_006922037.1:2417851-2424665 GCF_000298275.1 Orycteropus afer afer
CCTAATCCACTTCTGTATAGTTCCTTTCAAAGCTCAAGGTTCCAGGATTATCTTCTGTATCTCTGTCAATTGGTTTTTCTTTTCTTTGTTGAAGAGGGTCTGTGTCACTTGTCTGCCTATTCCTCCATCTTACTGGAAGTCTAATGTGTTTATTTCTTAAAAA
The DNA here is from genome assembly GCF_000298275.1 of Orycteropus afer afer. Classification (NCBI taxonomy): domain Eukaryota; kingdom Metazoa; phylum Chordata; class Mammalia; order Tubulidentata; family Orycteropodidae; genus Orycteropus; species Orycteropus afer. The sequence goes on from NW_006922037.1 coordinate 2,418,015, forward strand.
TGGTTCTTAGAAGTGGGAGAGCTGTTGCACTATGGGAGATTACAATCAATGTCGTGAGACAAAGTGTACATGAATTGCTGTATGGAAGATTAATTTGCTCTGTAAACTTTCACTCAAATCACAGTAAAATTTAAAAGAAAAAAAAAATAAAAACAGTTCATAGAACCACTGCTCACATGGATTTTGCAGTGGTGAAACATAAATTACATATTATATAATTTACTGATTAAATGTAAAACATATGATTGTGCTAATTTAAAAATACAAATGTACTAGTTTTCAAAAGATGAAATACAATCATCCTAGTTATTCTTATGATTATTTTCAACAAGTGAAACATTTGAAAATATACAAGTTTCAGAATTGAGTAATAACTGCTAAAAATAAAAGGCAAAATGCAACAAAACAATGAATAATTTCTAGATACCATTAAAATACTGTAATGTTATATTAACATAGAGGTTTAAAGCATAACTATCATAGCCTATTAATTCAAAAAACAAATAAAGTGTTAAAAACAAAGGGAAAAAATGAAGAATAACTTGACTATAGTGATCTTTAAATAATAATGCTTTAATGTAATGACTGATATTCTTAAGGATCATTACTGCAAATGATTCAAAAAAACTTAACAATCTACTGCCTTAAACAAATATAGCAATTTTTTATATTTTTCTGGTATAACACGAACCTGTTCCAGTTCTTGTATTTTGGCATCCTTGACTTGCAAAATTTCAAGAACTTTTCTATCTTTAGCTTCAGCTTTCTGTTTTTCTCTAGAAACAAACAAACAAAATATATATAGATAGATAGATAGATAGATAGATAGATATAGATAGATAGATAGTGTATTAGTCATAACTGGTAGCTAACTCTAAAATTTTCACATCCTGAATATGAATGTCATTTTACAGTATAGAAAATTAAATTATCTGGGATTGACAGACCTTTCAGCATTAATCAGGAACCATATGGCAAGAGACAGCAACTTACAACTGTCAACAAAACAACTTCATATTAAAAGTAATACATTTTCATTGCCAGATTTAGGAACATTATTTAAAAATCTTTAAACCATCGTTTAACTGTGACTGCAAAATTTATACACAGTATTTTATGAAAAATGAAATATTTAATGTTTATAATTAAGAGTCACAAAAGATAGAGGGCCAAGATTTAGTCATTATCAACATCTAAACTAGAATTTTTTAGATTCATGACACCTGCATACACAGGTCTAGTCTCTGAGAATACTACCAACATTGCTAAATGGTGACTGTATAATCAAAGAATAGTCCTCTAGCAATCAGTTTTCTATCATCAGTCCAGAAAACAAAAAATCTAAATCCTCTCAGATAGTCCCCATCTTCAACAAATACAGCTCTAAAAAGGAAAAGGAGTAGAATGGAAAGAACAAAGTTCTAAAGACAATGTACAACTGGGTTACTATTAAATTTACATCATAAATGAGGGAAAATTTATGTGGCATTGATTTACATTATTTAAAAAACATTTAAGAGATGAAGAATAAGAATCTGTCCTTTAATCCCATATGAATAACAGAATGTACAGATAAGGAAGAAGAAAAGAATCTTCACTTCAGAAAGAATGAAATGAAACAAAGGGATCATTATCTAAACCTTAGAAGGTGGAAACAGGTATCAGAATGAAGAGATGTTAATCAGAAAAGCATACCACTGATTATAAGAGATAAATTCAGAAAATATTAAAAAAAAAAAAAACTCTAAAATTACACTTCCAATTAAGGTGGTATATAATAAGCTCACACTTTGGGGCTCCTTCTCTTCTCTAAGTTGATGATAGAAAAATATACAGGAGACCACAAATGAACAGAGCTGTCAATGGGGATGAAGCTGCTGTGTGCTATCCTCCAGATCCAGATACACACTAAGGGTAAAAGGAGTGTCACTCCTAGGATAAGAGGAAATAAAAGTACACTACTCAATATGGAAAACAAAAGCTGGGATCCTTGTTTGAAACTAGAGATTGGATTGAGCTCCCAACTCATGAAAGGAGGCTGAAAGAAGCTCTTGCAGACCCTTTCCCAGAACTATATGGCTTGCATGAAAGTCTAGAAAGAAAAAGTTTATAGATATACACCACTCTAATTAGAAACTGAGCCAAGACACCGTATGGCTCTGACACTAAATACAGCAAATATGCTGTCACTGTCAGTGAAAAGTCCCACACTACCAATATAAAACCTATTTCAGGGTAATGAGGGGGGACTGACAATTTAGTAGCAACCACAAAATTTCTAGAGAGAAAAAGAAGTTAGACAACAAGGGAGGGTAGTGGGGGGGAAATAAGAGAGAGCGCATGAACAACAGCAACAATATTCCCACTCACGATGTAACCACAAACAAAAAATTTCCAAAGTAAAAACACACATACCCACACCCAAACACAAGCTCAATAATCAGAAAATGCAATTCTAAACAAAATGAAAATAATTGAACACACTGAAAAAGACTTTAAAATTAGTAATTTTAGGATCTTCAAGTCATAAAAGAATGACAAATATTAAATTAAATAAAGTAAAACCAAAACAGGTGGATCTAAAAGTCTATTAGAATCTTTCAAACAAAAATTGTTATCACTGTGTCAAAAAACAACTTAATGGGGTAAGCTCAAAACTGGACATGAAGAAAGAATTAATGAAATGGAGAACAGCAATGAGGGATTCATCACAATGAAAAACATGGTATAGAAAAATTATGAGATAAAAAATATGAAAATACAGTTGAAACATGTAGATTTCATTGGAAAACTCCAATGTATACCCATTGAATTCCAGAAGCAGCTGATAGTGGGATGAGAGAAAAAACAATACTTTTAGGAGGTAACTGCTGAGAAAGTTTTGTAAGCAAATAGAGTTATCAGAATGAAAGAGCACTTTGAGTATATCCCCAAATAAAAAGTGAGTCATATCTAATATATTAACCCATTCAGTCAATAAGTTATTCAGCACTTAATTTATGACAGGCACTGCCCTAGAATCTAGGTATACTGCAGTGAACAAAATAAACCAAGTGGCTACCTTCATGGCATTAATATATGTTAATTAACATTAATACATGGATACTGAAGATAAATAATATATGAGTAAATGTATATAAAATGGTTGTAAGTACTGTACAAACAATATGTTAGGGGAAAAGGGATGCACAGTTTTGGAAGACTAGGGAACAAAAGGGTAAGTTAACAAATAACTCTCTCAAAAGGTGGTATTTTAACAAAGACCTGATGGAAGGAAGGGAAAGAGTCACACAGATCACAGAGTTTTTCAGGCCAAGAAACTAGCAAATGCAAAGACCTTGAGACAGGAGCATAACTGATGTGGTCAAAGAACATCAAAGAAGCAAGTGTTATCTATAGTAAAGTAGACAAAAGGGAGGATGATAGTTAAAGACAGAGAAGCCACTGGGAATAAAATAACATACGGCTTTCTAGGCCCTTTGAATTTTGGTTTTGACTCTGAGTGAAATGGGAAGATAGGATAGTTTTAAACAAAGAAATAACTTATTACAAATTAATATTCTTAAAGGATCATACTGGTTGGTAGATTGAAGATAGATCCTAAAGGTCAAGGGTAGAAGCAGCAAAACCCGTTGAGAGATAACTACAATACCCAAGGTGAGAACAAAGGTGACCTGGACAAGAGAGTAGTTCTAAGAGTTTAAAGAAATTGATAAAATTCACTTTTAAGGTAGGGCTCACAAAATTTATTAATGCTTTAGATGTGGGGTGTGAAAGAAAAAGAGGACACAAGAATGTTTCCTATGCTTCTGCAGGAGCAACTAGATGGTTGGAGTAGACATTATCAGAGACAGGTAGGATGAGATTGGGGAGCATTAGGATTGGGGGGTTTAGACATGTTACACTGGAGCACCTAATTGACATTCCAAGAGGAGTGGGAAGCAAGATAAACAAGTATGGAACCAATAAAGAAATCAAGGCCAACGATAAGACCTTAAGAATCAGACAAATCTATTTTAGACCGTAAGAGTAGATGGGATCACTCAGGGAATGATTTTGGATAGAAAACTCCAAGGACTGAGTTACAGAATACTCCATCCAACAATATAATCCACAGTCTTCTCAAGCTTACATGGAATATTCACTAAGATAGTCCACATTCTAGGTGATAAAACACATATTAACTAATTTAAAATAATGAGAATCACATAACATATACTCTCATACTAATGGAACTAAACTAACAGAAATAACTGAAAGCTAGCTGGAAAAATCTCTAAATATTTAGATATTAAGCAACACACTTCTAATAACCCACAGTCCAAAAAAATCTCAAGAGAAGTTAAAAAGAAGTATCTTGAGCTCAATGAACAGGAAAATACAATTTATGAAAATTCAGGGGATGTAGTACAAGAATGACTTAAAGGGAAATTTATAATATTAAATGCATATATTAGAAAAAAAGAAAGATGTAAAATTAATAAGCTAAGCATTTATCTTAAGTAACAAGACAAAGAAAAGACTAAGACTAAGGTAAGCAGAATGAAATAAAGAAAGAAATCAATAAAATACAGGGAAAAAAATATATAGAGAAAATCAATATAACCAAAAGATGATTCTTTGAAAAAATCAACAAAACTAACAAATTTCAGTTAGACTAACCAAAAAATCTGACTGCTAACCAGAAGGCTGGAGGTTCAAACCCACTAGTCATTCCTTGGAAGGAATACTGGACAATCTACTTCCACAGAGATACTGCCTCTGAAACCTAAGGAGGGGTCACTATGAGTCAGAATTCACCTGACAGCAGTGAGTTTTTTTAACCAAAAAATAAAGAAAGAATGCTCAAATTACTAAAACAAGGAATCAAACTGGAGGCATTGCTACAAATATTACAGACACTATTATAAGCAAATACCACAAACAACTGTACACTAATAAATTAGATAACTTGGATGAAGTGTACAAATTCCTAGAAACAAATGAACTACCAAAACTGATGCAAGAAGAAATAGAAAACTTTAATAGACTAATAACAAGTGAAGAGCTTGAATTAGTAACAAAAACACTACCAACAAAGAAAAGCCCAGGTCCAGAGAGTTTCAATGGTGAAGTCTGTCAAACATTTTAAAGATAATTAATTCCAACTCCCCACAATGTATTCCAGAAAATCTAACCAGAAGGAACACTTCCATTCATTCTATGAAACCAGCATTACTCTTAAACCAAAACCAGATAAAGAAATTACAAGAAAACAAAAATACAGAATGTCTCTCATGAATATAAATGCAAAATCCTCAACATGTATACAATGTTTCATTAACAAATCTAATCTAAATATGCATAAGAGTAACTATACACTACAGAGAAGTAGAATTTATTCTGGTTATGCAAAGTTGTTTCACCATTCAAAAATCAATGTTATCTCAGATTAAGGTAGAGCTCACCAGATTTACTGATGCATTAGATGTGGGGTGTGAAAGAAAAGGAGGACACAAGAATGTTTCCTAGGCTTCTGCAGGAGCAACTGGATGGTTGGAGAAGACATTATCAGAGACGGGTAGGATGAGATTGGAGAGCATTAGGACTGGGGGCTTGGACAGATTGAAGATTTTATTAATTGAAGAGAAAAAACCATTTGACAAAATCCAACATCCATTCATGATTAAAAAAAAAAAAAAAAAAAAAAAACCTCTCAGAAAACAAAGAATAGAGGAAGAACTTCCTCTACATAATAAAGAATATCATTATCAACAACAACAACAAAAACTCTCAAGGAAACATTATTCATAATAACGAAAGACCAGAGATGCTTTCTTCTGAGACAGAGAAAAAGGCAAGGATTTCCTCTAGTCACTCGTATTCAACAAGGTTGGAACTCCTAGCTAGTACAAAAAGACAAGAAAAGTAAGTAAAATGTGTACAAATGGGAAAGGAAAGAATAAACTGTCTTTATCTGCAGATCATGTAATTGTCTAGGTAGAAAATCCCAACAAATATAAACAAACAAAAACTCCTGCAAGAAACTAAGGGAGGTCATAAAATCCAAGATCAATATGGGTATGCACTGCTTAAAGTCCATAATATGTTCTGCGAAACATAATGTGACATGATTTGGACATTGTGCAAATAAGGGAAGCTCGCTTCTGGTCATCCTCATTGTCACTGCTGCTGCCTACTAAAAATGCTAACAGAAGACTGAGTAACTGGCGGTGGCAATGGCACAGAGCAAAATGGAAGCCAAACAGGAGGGAGCAGAGTGTACCATGCCCCGAGCATGCCCAGATCCATGTCCTCTGTCTCATCGCCTGCATCCCACTACCCATGGTCCTGTGCGGCAAGAGTCTGGGCTTTGGGGGGGTCTTCAAAATCATTAACCCACGGCCATCGAGCTGATTCTGACTTAGAGTGACCGCCACTGGTTTTCCAAGGCTGTATATCTTTAAAGAAGTAGATTGCCTCATCTTCCTTTTGTGGAACGGCTAGTGGGTTTGAACTGCCAACCTTGTGGTAAGCAGGCAGATGCCTCAGACACTTTGCCACCAGAACTTCTTTTAAGAAGTAGATTGCCTCATCTTCCTTTTGTGGAACGGCTAGTGGGTTTGAACTGCCAACCTTGTGGTAAGCAGGCAGATGCCTTAGACACTTTGC
>NW_006922037.1:2424765-2429845 GCF_000298275.1 Orycteropus afer afer
CTTTGAACCACTCCCCTCTTTTTCCCTTTTGTAAGCAACTATCCCATGCCTAACATTCCACTTACTCTGGGTATGTGGTGAATGAGAACCTGTCTCTTTAACTTCACAGGTAGAAAGGAACTATAATGAAGAGCTGTACTTAAGGAACTACACCCAAGGAATCTCATTCACATCTGACTCTGGTTCAAAATCTGAGATTCTAGAGTTGGATGGAAATGATGCTGTAATGGGATGAGACTAGTAGGGCCCTTGAGACAGACTGAGTATATTTTCCATGTTAACCAAAAAACAAACTCACTGCCATCAAGCCAATTTCAACTCAGTGACCCCCAATGGGTTTCTGACGCAGTATATCTTTACAGAAGTAGACTGCCGCATCTCCCTTCTGCAGAGCAGCTAGTAGGTTTGAACCACCAACCTTCTGGTTAGCAGCCAAATGCCTTATGCACTGTGCCACCAGAGCTCCTTATTTTCCATGTTGGAGGGATATAAATAATTGGGGACCTAAGGGTGAACTGAAGGAGCCCTAGTGATGTAGTGGTTAAGGCACTTGGCTGCTAAATGAAAGGTCGCAGTTCAAACCCACCAGCTGTTCTGTGGGAAAAAGATGTGGCAGTCTGTTTCCTTATGTGCTGCCTTGGAAACCTTACAGGGCAGTTCTACTCAACCCTATAGGGTCACTATGAGTTGGAATCAACTCCACAGCAGCAGGTTTAGATTCAGTTAAGTGTGAACTATGGGAACCATCCTTAATCAGGGCAAAGAAGGGTGGATTTGGAGCAGAGGGGTAATAAATTAGTTAGTAACAGTACATATATTAAAGTTTGAGAACCAAAATTACAAATCAGCAATCTCTACATGTTTTTGCATCAAACACTACAAACATTAAACAAATTTAAACATCACCACTATATATACAGGTTTTTATAAATTTTACATATATAAATTATTATATATATTATGAAACATACATAACATGAATTTTTTAAAAAGACACATGTACATTTTAACATCATTTTATGATACTGTATGTTGTTGTTGTTTTTGTTGTTTGCCGTCGAGTCGGCCCCGACTCATAGCGACCCCTCCTTGGGTTTCCGAGGCAGTATCACTACGGAAGTAGATTGCCCCATCTTCTTTTTCTGCCCTTATTGAAAGTTATTAATAGTGATTTGATAGAGTAATGTGAGTAAAGATGCTCCATTGAGAAAAGATTGCTTAGACTCAGTCTAAATTACCCCAAACTTCTTGAAACTTGGGGTGACATACAACAGTTTTCTCCAATGGATTATGAGTACAAATGAAGTTGGCCACTTCTGGATCATATATTATATCTATTTGTTTTAGCAGCCTAGTCTAGCCTCATAAATACACTAAGCATATGACAATATTTACCTATTAGAACACATTTTGATACCATCCTATACACAAGTGGCAGATACAACTGTGTTTTTTTTCCCAGAACAAATTGATAAAATGTTATTGCTAAATTTTATCATTATGATACCAACTGTAGCATTTTCTGTAAGGAAAAACACAGCTTTAGAGATTTTGTCAATTTCAAATACCCATGTCATATAGGAATCTATATTCCATTTTAGAAGAATTTATACGGATGTAGAGAATGAAAAAATAAGCAAGATACCAAAGTTGGATATTGAATCTTTTACCTAAAGTGATGTCTACTTTTAATCCCTTATAAGACAACTTTATAACAATAAACCAAAAAAAAAAAAAAAACCACCAAAGTCACTGCCACTGAGTCGATTTTAACTCATAACGACCCCTCCTTTGGTTGCCAAGGTGGTATCTCTATGGAAGTAGATTGGCCGGCCTTCTGAGGAGTGGCTGGTGGGCTGGAACCCCCAGGCTTCTGGTTAGCAGACAAATGCCTTAGGCACTACACCACCAGAGCTCCCTATCAGACCTTAAATCAAAGTACTAATGACCATTTAATTAGCTAGGAAGGAAAAGAGATTCAAAAAGGCAAAAGAAAAATACATTGCCAGAAAGGCACCTCCATTTAACCCAGAAAATTAAGTAATTTAGCCTGTAATGATCGAGTAAGCGTAAAATAAATTTAAATACTATATAGTGATATAAAGGCACTCTGGTGGCATAGTGGATTAGGTATTTGGCTGATAACCACAAGACTGGTGGTTCACACCACCATGTGCTGTGGGAGGAAAATAAAGCAATGTACTTCCATAAAGATTTACAGCCTTGGAAATACAATCGGGATCACTGAGAGTCAGAACTGACTCAATGGCAGTATATAAATAAATACCTTGCCCTTCTATTTCTAAGGTGTTTATTTCTTTTTTAAAAAAATTTTATTGTGATTTGGGTGGAAGTTTACAGAGCAAATTCACTTTCCATACCGCATTTTACATACACTTTTGTCTCATGACACTGACTGCAATTCTCCACAATCTAACAGCTCTCTTCCCACTTCCTCCCCAGAGCCACCTCTTCCCTCTGTCCTTCCCTCCCATGTACTCCTGCCCCTAGAGCTGTCTCCCTACACATACACAGCCCTTCCCTTCTCCCACGATTGGTCTTTCCAAGGAAGGTATCTACCTAATGTAATGTTAGCTCTGGTAGCATAGTGGCTAAGACACTTGCCTGCTAACCGGACGGCTGGCGGTTCAAACCGACCAGCCACTCCTCGGAAGGAAGGTTGGGCAATCCTACTTTCGTAGTGATACTGCCTCGGAAACCCAAGGAGGGGTCGCTATGAGTCGGTTTTGACTCGACGGCACATAACAACAACAACAACAATGTAATGTTCAGCTCATATGCCTGTCTTTTGTTTGGCTGGAAGCCACAGGATCAGTTTCAATTCCAGACCTGAAGGGCAGCTAGGGGCCATAATCTCAGGGTTTTCACCAGGCTTTATCAAACCAGCAAACCTGGTCCCTTTTTTTTTTTTTATGATTTTGAGTTTTGTTCCACATTGTTCTCCCACTCTAACCAGAATCTCCTACAGAGATCCCCCTCTGAGTGGTTGACTATGGTAGCTGAGCACCATCTAGTTCTTCTGGTCTCACAGTCATATAGGCTAAGGATCACATGGTGTATCAGTCCCTCAGACTAATTGTTTCCATACATCTTTGGTTTTCTTCATTCTTCTTTACTTTGGACCAGGAGAGACCCATTGTTGCATCTAGATGGCCGCTTGCAAGCATTTAAGATCCCAGTCGTTACTCACCCAAGTAGGATGTGGAACAATGTTTTTGTGTTGGCCAACTGAATTGATGTCCCCCTGTGACTATGGTCCCAAGCCCCACAGGTCCAACTACTCACTCCCTCTGGGTAGCTGGCTGTGGCCAAGAAGTGAATACAAACTTGTCCCTTGTCAGCTCTACTATATACCTGGAAATTCTTACAGAACGTACAAATACACTTGTAGAAACATTGTCTGCAACCCTATACATAGTCATAGGCACACTCCCCGCTGCACAGACACACTTAATTGTTCAATCTGTCCACCCAACTATCCCCGTATCAGTGTTTGTCATCACTGACAATGCAGTACTGTTATGTGCAAAAGGGTTCATCTTTATTGTCTGTACTAAGGTGTTTATTTCTTTTTTTTTCCTACTCTTTTTAATGCATTCTATTGAAATATAATTTATGTACAGTGAAATATACAAAACTAAAGTGACATGGGTCAATGCCCTTTTTTTTTTTTTGTAGTGTTCCCTCCCCTCCCCTCCCACCCCTGGCAACCAACTAAGAAAGTTTCCCTCCATAGATAAACCTTTCCTTGACCCTCCACAACAATGAACTAATACTATTATTTGCCCTTCTGTGATTAACTTATTTCACTCAGCATAATGTCCTCCAAATTCATCCATATTATGCAGTGTTTTGCAGACTCTACATTACTCTTTAGTGCTTCATAGCATTCCAGTATGTGTATGTACCACAGTTTGGTCATCCACTCTTCCACTGAAGGGCACGTAGGTTGCTTCCATCTTTTTGTTATTGTAAATAGTGCTGTGATGAACATGAGCGTGACTGTATCTGTTCCTATTCTGGCTCTCACCTCTCTAGGATATATACCTGGTAATGGAATTGCTGAGTCAAATGGTATCTCCAATTCCAACTTTCTAAGAAATCGCCATATTGCTTTCCACAGTGGTTGTGTAACTTTACAGTCATACAAGCAGTGTATGAGAGTCCCAATCTCTCCACATCCCCACCAGCATTTGTTATTTTCTGTCTCATTGAACTTTGCCATCAGTGCCAGGGTGAGACGGTATATCTCATTGTTGTTTTGATTTACATCACTCTGATGGCCAATGATTGTGAGCATCTTTTCATGTATTAGCTGACCACCTGAATATCCTCCTTGGTGAAGTATCTATTCATGTCTTCTGTCAATTTTTCAATTGGATTGTTAATTCCTTTGGTGTTGAAGTGCTGGAGTTTTCCATCAATCTTAGAGAAAAATCCCTTGCCAGATATGTAATTATCAGCAAATATGAATTTGTTGCTGTCATTTTTGTCATGTGCTTTTTCATTGTGTCGATTTCTTTGTTCAATATAATTTCCTATGCTGAGCTCGTTTTGTTTATGAATCATGCTATCACTTCCTTCATTGCTATTGTTTTAGTATTTACTGAATATTTATGCTGGTCCTCTTTTATTATTCTGATGTGAAGGTTTATCGTTTTTCTTTGAGGTTACCCTGTGATTTATAGTTTTCTTTCCAAGTTTAGAACAATCCATTCTATCTTGTAGTAGTTTTGACTTCCTTACCATCTAGAAGTTCTGTAACAACACAGATTTTTGTCCCTCTTTTTGGTTTGTAGTTGTCCTCATTTGTCAGTTGGTGTCTCTGGTTCCCTGCTTAGAATCTTGTAGGCTCATTTACTTTGGATACTTCCATAGCTGGGTTGGTTTCTGGGTTATATTGTCACGTGTGTTAAGGGTCAGTTGTTGTTGGCTACTGTTGTTTCTCTGTCCAAAGGGCTCCCTTTAGTATCTCTTGTAAGGTTGGTCTGGTTTTAACAAATTCCCTTAATTTCTGCTTATCTGAAAATGTCCTAATTTCACCATCATATTTGAGGGA
>NW_006922037.1:2430525-2436488 GCF_000298275.1 Orycteropus afer afer
ATATATATATATATATATATGGAACCACAGATAGTGAGAGGTTTTCTGAAGGGGCATTAAGTGATACAAGTATACACAAGTCAGCTGGTTTCTTACATATCAAGTAACAAACAATTAGAACTTGATTTTCTTTTAAAATACCATTTACAACAGCACCAAAAAAAAATTAAAGTCTGAGGTAAAAGTCTAAGAAAACATATACAGATCTACGTACAGAAGACGGGAGCTCTGGTGGCATAATGCCTAAGGCATTTGACTGCTAACCAAAAGACTGGCAGTTCAAATCCACCAGCCACTCCTCAGAAGGAAAGTTGGGTAATCTACTTCTGTGTGATACACACTCAGAAACCCAAGGAGGGGTCGCTATGAGTCGGATCTGACTTGACAGCAGTGAGTTTGGTGTTTGTTTTTTTTTACAGAACACAATTCAGTGATGAAAGGAATAAATGATCTAAATAAACGGATACATATTTCCTCTTTATAGGTTAAAAGACTGTCTATTGTTAAGATGTCAGTTCTTTTCAAACTGATCTACAGATTCAATGCAATCCCACTGAAAATCCCACCAACTGATTTTTATAGATTTCAATAAATTTCTTCTAAAATATATATGAAAAGACTAAAGAATCAGAAAAGCTATTGCAATACTGAAGAAGAAGAAAGTTGGAGGGCTCACATACCCAATTTCAAGATACAGCATAACACTACAGTAATCAAGATAGTGTGGTATTGGAGAAAAACCAGACACCAATTTCAGTAGTATAGAATAGAAACCCAGAAATAGACTTACACAGAAATAGTCAATTGATTTTTGACCAAGGCAAAAAGGATATTCAGTGGAGAAAGAATAGTTTTTTTCCCACAAATGGTGATGGAACTGAAACTCCACAGGCAAACAAATAAACATTAACATAGTATGGTGATTGGCTATGTTTTTGTGTCAGCTTGGCTGGGCCTGGTTGAGTGGCTGGGCAGCTAGTGGTAGTTCTTCCCCATGATGAGACTGGCAATCAACTCCATGGTGTGATCTACCACAAGCAGCTGAGTTGCCTTTGGGATGCAGTCTGCTTCCTGTATATAAGAAGAAGCCTTGGGAATGGTCTCTAGCCTATGGCACGCTTGGACACTGCATGTAGCCGTGTCGTTGCTCAGCAGCTTGCTATGCTCTGCCGACACTGGGACTTACAATGGACTTAAGTTAATGGCTTGCCACGTGGCTTGGTACTATCGGGACCATGCCTTTTTACTTGTCAACCTTGGGACTTCTCAGCCTCAGGAGCCAGGAGCTGAGTGAAGAAACGCCTCTAGCTCCAGTGGGCTGGAGCAGGAGACAGAGACGGAGCCGGACCCCAAGGTTAAGGGGTTTCCACCCAGCCCCTAGAGCCTGGCACTCTGAACTTGGACTTAAAGCCTCCAAATTGTAAGAATAAACTCCTGTTTATTAAGACCATCCCGTTTGTGGCATATTGTCAGAGCAGCACTAAGTAACCAGAATACATGGAAATTACACTTTACACTAAAATTAACTCAAACTGGATCATAGATATAAATAAAAAAATTAAACTGACAGAAGAAAATATAGCAGTAACTCTACATGAGCTTCACATTGGTGGTAAGTTTTTAGATACAATACCAAAATCACAATCCATAAAAGAGAAAAAAATAGATAAGTTAATCTTCTGCTCTGAGAAAGACACTGCTATAAGAATGAGAAGACAAGCCACAGCCTGGGAGAAAATACCTGCAAAACACACATACCATAAAGGACTTGTATCCAAAATATACGTAGATCTCTTAACTCCATGCTCTCCAAAGAAAGTTTCCCTCTATATATAAACATTTCCTTGATCCTCCACAACCAGGAACTAATACTATATTTGTCCTTCTGTGACTGACTTATTTCACTCAGCATAATGTCCTCCAGATTCATCCATATTATGTGGTGTTTTGCAGACGCTACATTATTCTTTAGTGCTGTATAGCATTCCATTGCGTATATGTACCATAGTTTGGTCATCCACTCTTCCACTGAAGAGCACGTAGGTTGTTTCCATCTTTTTGCTATTGTAAACAGTGCTGCGATGAACATGGGTGTACATGTATCTGTTCCTATGCTGGCTCTCACCTTTCCAGGATATATACCTAGTAATGAGATTGCCTGCTTTCTAAGGAACTGCCATACTGCTTTCCACAGTGGTTGTATCACTTCACAATCCCACCAGCAGTGGATGAGAGTCCCAATCTCTCCACATCTTCACCAGCATTTGTTCCTTTCTGTCTCGTTGAACCTTGCCATCAGTGCTAGGGTGAGATGGTATCTCGTTGTTGTTTTGATTCACATCTCTCTGATGGCCAATGATAGTGAGCATCTCTTCACATATTTGCTGGTCACCTGAATATCCTCCTTGGTGAACTGTCTATTCATGTCTTCTGCCCACTGGTCAATTGGATTATTAATCCCTTTGCTGCTGAGGTGTTGGAGTTTTCTACAAATCTTAGAGATAAGTCCCTTGCCAGATATATACTTATTGACAAGTACAAATTCGTTGCTGTCATTTTGTTATGTCCTTTATCGTGGTGTTGATTTCTTTGTTCCGTATAACTGTCTGTGCTGTGCTCCTTTTGTTTACGAATCGTGTTATCACTTCCTTTGTTGCTATTGTTTTTTCGGTGTTGTTATGTGTCACAGAGTCGGATGCAACTTATAGCGACCCCTCCTTGGGTTTTTCCAAGGCAATATCACTATGGAAGTTGATTGCCCAACCTTCCTTCCAAAGAGTGGCTGTGGGTTTGAACCACCAGCCTTTTGGTTAGCAGTCAAGTGCCTTAGGCACTATGCTACCGAGAGTATTTGCTAAATATTTGTGCTGGTCCTCTTTTTATTTTGATGTGAAGTTTTATCACTTGTCTTTGAGGTTACTCTGTGATTTATAGTTTTCTTCCCAAGTTTAGACCAGTCCGTTCTATCTTGTAGTTGTCTCAACTTCCCTACCATTTAGAAGAAACTATACAACGTTTTCCCTCTTTTTGATTTGTAGTTGTCCTTATTTGTCAATTAATGTCTCTGGTTCACTGTTTACAATCTTGTACACTTACTTACTTTGGACACTTCTGTAACTGGGCTGGTTTCTGGATTATGTCAGCATGTATGTTAATGGTCAGTTGTTTTTGCTGTTGTTGGTTCACTGTCCAAAGAACTCCCTTTAGCATCTCTTGTAAGGCTGGTCTGGTTTTTAACAAATTCCTTTAATGCATGCTTATCTGAAAATGTCCTAATTTCACCATCATATTTGAAGGAAGACTTTGCTGGATATATAATCCTTGCTTGAAAATTCTGCTCTTTCGGGGTTTTATACATACCTTTCCATTGTCTTCTCACCTGCATGCTTTCTGCCGAGAAATACAAGCTTAGTCATATTGCTCCTTGTAGATAACTTTTCATTTTTCCCATATTGCTTTCAGGATTCTTTGTCTTTGGTTTTGATTTTCTTTTGAGGTCTATCCTGTTTGGGGTTCGTTGGACTTCTTGAATGGATATAGTCTCATATTTCATCATACCAAGAAAATTCTCTTCCAACAAATCATCGACAATTTTTTCTGTAGTTTTATTTGTCTCTTCCTGTTCTGGAAATCCGATTACACATAGGTTATTCATTTTGATGGTATCCCACATGAACCTTAGGCTTTCTTCATTTTGTTTTGATCTTCTTTTTTATTGTTCCCTTTCCAAAGAAGTATTGAGGTATTTGCCTTCAATCTCACTAATTCTGTCTTCCATTGATTCAATTCTACTCCTTTGCCCATTCAATGTCTTACCTGTTTCTGAAAATTTAGTATTAATCTTCTGGAGTTCTGTCTGTAGATTTTGTATCATTTCTAATTTTTCATTTATCTTGTTCTTTTGTTCTTGTACTGTCTTTCAAAACTGTTCTAAGGTTTTCTCTGTGTTTTCCTCAGTTTTGTCAGTATTTTCCTTGATCTGTCTCTGAATTCGCTGAAGGTACCTAAATATAATTTGAATTCCTTATCAGGGAGTTCCAATGCTGTATCCTCCTCAGGGATGTGTTTTGGATCTGTATCCTGGTCCCTTATTTCTCCTGTTTTATCTCGTTTCTTTGTGTGGACTGTGATCTTCTGTTGTTTCTGAGGCATTGTGACGTTTTTGTGTTTATATTTAATTGGTGACTGTATGTTGGAGTAACTTGCCCATGATTTTCATTTTCTTTGTTTTGTGTGTATGTTATCTACTGTGCTGTGCTTCTCTATTCACTAGTTGGCAGCACTTACACACTCACCACCTATCTCGTTTCCCATTGTCAGCCTCCTGTATGTCCCTGCCGTCCTTGGCAATTGGATCCTATTCCTAGGTCTCTCATATCTGAATGAGAATGCTGTCACTTGAAAATCCAAAATGGCCACTGCTTGCAAAGATTCAAAATGGCTGCACCCTCGGTCACTTTAAATATCCAAAATGGCCACCACTTATAGGCAATCAAAATGGCTGCACCCTCCAGATAGCAGAAAGTCCACAGTTCAAGTTGTCTCCCTCCTTGCTGTTTCCCTTCCTAGTCCTAGGCCACCAGCACAGTCATCCCTATGGCCCTTGGTGACCAGGTCTGATCTTTAGGTCAATTCTCAGGTCCCAACACCACTCAGAAATATTCAGGCTGTTGGTCCCATAAGAATTGCTGATGGTCCACTGCTCCGACCGTCTCCATACTTACTGTTTTAACTCAGGTTTTTCCATTAGTTGATACCTAATCCACTTCTGTATACTTCTTTTCAAAGCTCAGGGTTCCAGGATTATCTTCTATACCTCTGTCAGTTGGTTTCTCTTTCCTTTTTTGAAGAGGCTCTGTGTAGCTTGTCTGCCTATTCCTCATCTTATTGGAAGTTCCTCCACACATATATTTTGTACTTGGTATTGTCATTTTCTTTCTTACCTTTTGATAGGGATCTTCCTGACAAATGTAAATCTCTATGCATTCCCTACTTACAATTCTTTTCTCACTACCATCGAGTCAAATTCAATTCACGGTGACCTGTCCTTGGGTTTCCGAGGCAGTATCTCTATGGAAGTAGATTGCCTAGTCTTATAACTCTTTAGAAGTTGTTATTCCAAAGAATTCATATAGTTGCATACATAATGTTCAATCATCCAATGTAATGCAGGTAGAACTTGCCATCCATCATAAGATCATGCATATTACAAAAGCCTCTTCCACACATTCAAGTTGAACACATCAGAAGAAAAATGACTTCAAAATCTCAAACACCAAGTATGATAGAATTTACCCAGGGACACAGACCCAGCTCAAAATATTAATTCTAGTGAGAAACTCTCCTGTTAAATTCTTTCCTGGATATACTATGAATTTATTTTTGACATTCCAGTAATTAGTTTCATTCACAGTTAAAGTCCTTCTAATCTAATAACCCTGAAATCCTCACTAATGTCAACAGTCTTTATAAATGAGATAGAAATAGAACTAGACTACCAAAACCAAAACCAAACTCACCTCCTCTGAGATGATTCTGACTCACAGTGGCAATACAGGACAGAGTAGAACTGCACCCATAGGGTTTCCTGTAAATCTTTATGAAAGCAGATTGCCTCATCTTTCTTCTACAGTGTCTGGTGGGTTCAAACCACCAATCTGGGTTACCAGATGAGTGCTTAAACAGTGCACCACCAGGGATTCTTAGAACTATAAGAATCCAAACAAAAGTATCATTGCTGCTTTAACACAAGCTTGGTCACCAAGTTGTTAATGCACACTAGTATGTTCATAAACTAATCACAGTCAAAACCAATGGTTGATTTGGCACCCAAATCAACAGCATCAAAAATAGAATCACCTAGGAACTTACTAGAAATGCAAATTATTCAGCCCACCCTGTTGTTGTTGTTGTTATGTGCCGTCGAGTCAAACCTGACTCATAGCGACCCCTCCTTGGGCTTC
>NW_006922037.1:2444798-2445318 GCF_000298275.1 Orycteropus afer afer
AAAAAAAAGAAAGAAAGAAAGAAATGATGAAGTAAAAGAGCTGAACAGAAGATTTCAAAGGGTGGTTCGAGCAAATTATTCACTTTATCAGTCAGTTACTTTTCCAACTACCAATCAATCCTTCAGGATAGATCTTGAAACGTTCTTTATGACAATGAATGCAACACTGTTCCTCTTCAACTTGTTATTACTTGAATAGTAAACCATAGACTGTCTGATTCAAAATGGCCAATACCAGTCCATTTCAGTGCACTAATGCTTTAGATATCGATCTTTATGCATTCCATTTCTTTTTTTGATGAATTTCAATTTTCCTAGATTCATACTTCATACATTCCATGTTCTATTTTTTAATGGATGTTTGTAGCTGTTTCTTCCCATTTTGAGTCATACCCCATCAGCAAATGAAGGTCCTGCGTATGGTCAGTGTGATAGTTGGAGCTGTGTGTCAACTTGGCTGGACCACAATTCTGTGTGGTTTAAGCAATTGTGATGTGGGTTGTTCCAATGATGGGATCAG
>NW_006922037.1:2445418-2450222 GCF_000298275.1 Orycteropus afer afer
ACCTTCCTTCCGAGGAGTGGCTGGTGGGTTTGAACCGCCAGCCGTCTGGTTAGCAGGCAAGTGTCTTAGCCACTATGCTACCAGAGCTCCCTCAGCCCACCCTAGACACACTGAATTAGAAACTTTTAAGGGTGGGACCCGGGAAACTGTGTCAACAGGGCCACAGTGATTCTGATGCACAGTAAAATCTGACAGTCACTGCTAAACAATAGCTGACACACTCCTCAATAGAAAAAGGCAGTGGCATAATTTTGCAAAAATAACCAGACCAAACCAAATGCACTGCCATAGAGTCATATTCAACTCATGGCAACCCATCCTTGGGTTTCCGAGGCGGCATCACTATGGACGTAGATTGCCCAACCTTTCTTCCAAGGAGAGGCTGGTGGGTTCGAACCACCAGCCTTCTGGTTAGCAGTCAAATGCCTTAGGCACTATGCTACCAGAGCTCCTTTTGCAAATGCAGATCATAAATAAAATATAAATCCTCATGTAGAATATAAACTTCAAAAATATACCTCATGATATATTTTATAGCCATAAAACTCCAAAATTTATTATGTTATTGAATTTTGAAATTGGCAAAAAAAAACACAATTCAAAATATAGTGGACATTTGTCCAGCAGCTCCTCCTGGTGGTGTGAGATGTCTAATAGTCTAATATTTTCATAACAGGAAAAAGCTTCCATAAGAAACTACTCTCACCATATGAATAAATTTTTTTTTTTACTTGGAATAGTAAGAGTTTAAAAAGTTGTTTCAAAATTAAAACATCCCCAACTGGTTTGGTCAATTTAATTACTATGTATTTTATGTATTTACAAGACATAAAAAAAAAAAGGTTCTTCAAAAAAAAAAAAAAAAGGCACTGTCAAGAAGCTGATGATGATCAATGACTGAGACAAACTCCTGTTTAGCTAATTAGAACCACTGATGTGCAATAATGATGTGAGCTAAGAATATTTGCAGACTTCTTTAGGATGAAAAATGAAGTGAAGAGAGGCTGTCAAATTTGTGCAAGTTTAAAGCTCCAATCACTTTTCCCAAGAGTACTACCATTTAAACATTTAACAATGCTGTACTTAGCCACATGAATTACCACGCTAACTTTCTGCCTTGTTCTAAAATAAAAAATAGGAGAAATTATTCTAAATCATTAAGAAACAAAATTTTATTGTTTTATAGACCATGCAATATATTATACAATACGACAGGATATTTTCTGGGTTTGAGCCCATTTTTAATGAGTTGTCAAAAATGAAATATTAGAGTCTAAACGAAACACTTAACTATAAATGAGGAAATATATTGGTCTGCATTAGGAAACAAAGAAAGTAAGAAAGCAAAACTTATTGAGGTTGATTATTCTTAATTAACAGATAATAATAATGCAAAAAATAAAGCTAGTTTAACTGTTTTCTTTCATATGAGTATAGAAATCTATTAATATTCAGATTTTACACTTATTAATGACTTTCACTTCAAAGGCCATCACCGATTTGTGCAAGAAAGGCTACACAAAGTACTTCAAAAACACATTTTACTCCACAATAAAAACAACTGTAAAAAATCTAACATTTGAAATTAAAGTATTTCAACAGATCATAATACATGTAAAACCACTGATAAAAATGTTTTAAAAGTCCAAGCATATTTCAAATATCTATTTCGCTTTTACACAAAACTTAATTTTTAATGTATAATCTGGAATTTAGGAGCTCTGGTGGCACAGTGGGGCTGCTGACCAAAAAGTCAGTGGTTCAAACCAACCTGCTGTTCCATGGGAGAGATAAGGCAGTCTGTTTCTATAAAGATTTACAGCCTTGGAAACCCTATGGGGCAGGTGTACTTTGTCCAATAGGGTCTCTATGAATTGGAATCAACTTGATAGCAGTGGGTTTGATTTAGTTCAGAATGTGGAATTTGTAACTGTCACATTTTATTTTTAATATAAAATATATATTTAAAATTATATATGAAAACCAAAAAACTGCTGGAGAAGTCAGCTTGACACATGAAAAATTGATTTTGTTCTTTTCCTGTGCAATAGGTAGATCCACACTTTAACACAGAACAGAATGAGACTACAGAACAGAATGAGACTACAACATCTGAATTTGAATCTGTAAATTATGGAGTATCAACGACATCTTTAAACAAAGAAGCAGTAATTTAATAGAGCATAGTTACAGATTTATTACTAAGTAACATGCCTTTATATCAGATATGCTTATTCATTCAACCCCATTCCTAAATACAGAGTTGAAACTCAAAGAAAACCTTTTCTTCTTTTATAGTTAGAAATTAAATGACTTTTTTAGTTCCTGACTTTATGATTCTTCCCTTTTGACTGCATGCCCAAATATTTATATATATAAACAACATTTATTATCTAAACAACTATAAAAGAGTTGGAAATAATTGTTTATTATATGCCTTTAATAACTGTGCAAATATTTTTCACACAGAATCTAGACGTCTCTTACAATGTTCAAAAATATCAGCACTTCAGACCAGACTGTTTTAACATCTGCACATCACCAGGGTTGCCCCCAAGGATTTTTAAATGATGCCTGCCTGTGCTGAATAAAGTGCTAACTTGCACCTTGCATTTCAAACTGTGTCCTGAGCAGCCATCCAGTTGGTACAACACCAGCTGAATTCCCAGCGGCCACTGTTCACTCAGGCTTGACTGCAATTATCATGTCAGTATTTTGTGCTCCGATATGCAGATATGCACACATGCAAGCTGCATAATACTTTCTTCTCCATGGAATGTTGACTTATGTTCAATGTTCTGGGAATTTTTAATGAAACCAGAATTAAACTTTCATTAAATGAGCGCAATCACAATTATTTTACCTTAAATACAAACGTTATGTTTCTGTATTACTTTCCACCATGCATATTTTTAAGTAACTAACATTCATTACCATTTCACAATTCTTTATTTTAAAAGATTTTATAAAAATGAAAAGATTATTTGGCAAACCTCTTGCATCTATAGTAAAAGTTCAAATAAGTTTCTTCATACTTTACTGGATTTTCTCTCACCTTGTACATTAGACTAACTAAACATCTTTCTAGTAGTTCCTTTGATTGTCCTTCCATCTGTCCACATCTCTGTCTAGGCATCCAGGGGTGTGGCAACAGGAAAAAAACTCAGCAAAAGTATATTTATGCCCTGTGTGGAACTACCTAGCACTACTGCTGCCAGATGGCAGAATTCTGGCAGCTACACTTCTGGGGTCTCCAACCAGCCATGCTATTACCATGCTTCAAAATGTAACCCCTTTGCCGGCTGTGTTGGCCTAATACTCATGGGGCACTGTACAACCATACAGCAGCTGTGAACCCATGTGTTAGGAGTGGAATGGGAGCAGGGGGAGATTTTCCCAGTGGTGAAAGTATGTAATATAACCTTATAACAACAGCCTGTTTATTAAGCATCTAAACTTTAAGTGTAAACATAAATATGAGATAATATATCATCCTATATGAGGTTAAGTCTTTAAATACAAGTATATCATATCAAAATAATATAGCATGCATATCCTATATAAACATAACAATAAATATTAAACATCATCTTGCTGTTCTTATTACCTCCTTCCTTGGTTTTCATTTTCCAGGATTGAGTTTTCATTTCCGAAAAAGAAAAAGAAGACAACTGAAGGTATGAGAGTGAGTACAAGAAATAAGTATCCAGGAGTCTACATCATAAATATAGAATGTTAAAAGGAAAGCAAAATATATTTTCAATATAAGATTTCTACAAAATGCAGTGCTTGAAAAATGGAAACTAGAAAAACATTAATTTTTGCATATGTGTCATCTGAAATATAGATATGTGAAAAAATAAAGTATTATTTCTAGAACATCGCAATTGAAATTTAGATAAATTTCTCAATCTGAATTTTCAAATATAACATAATATTTTAAGGGTCAATAAGCTATAATAATAAAGAATAATATCAAAAATGATGAAAGTTACTCTTGGAAGCTTATTAAATAAGATACTAATTGGTTTTCATGTCTCTACAAAAATAAACTGAAAAGGAAGTTAAACTGTAGCATGAAAGATAATAAAAACTTACTATATGCTAGTTATCCTTATAATCTTTCTACCACTCATCTGTCACTCTGCTGTACTGTAGTGGCTTGTGTGGTGCTGTGATGCTACAAGCTATACAACTGGTATTTTAAACATCAGCAGCATCACCCAAAGTGGACAGATTTCAGTGAAGCTTCCAGACTAAGACAGACTAGGAAAGAGTATGTGCTGATCTATTTCTGAAAAAAACGAGCAAGTGAACACCTTATGAATAGCAGAACACTGACTTAGTGCCAGAAGATGAGCCCCTCAAGTTGAAAGGCACTCAAAATGTTGAGGAAGAGCTGCCTCTCCAAACTCACTGCCACTGAGTCAGATCTGACTCATAGCAACCCCTCCTTGGGTTTCCGTGGCAGTATCACTACGGAAATAGTTTGCCCAACCTTCCTTCTGAGGAGTGGCTGGTGGGTTTGAATTGCCAGCCTTCTGGTTAGCAGTCAAATGTCTTAGGCACTATGTCATTAGAGCTCTGTCCTCAAAGTAGAGTCAACCTCAATGACATAACTTGAGAAAAGCTTTCAGGACTTTCACTTGCTGATGTGGAAGGACTCAAAATGAACCTAAAGTAGCTATAGCAAATGAAACAAATGATGAAGCTATCACCACTTCTATTCAACATTGTACTGGAAGTCCTAGCCAGGGCCATAAGGCAAGAAAGGGAAATCAAAGGCATCCAAATTGGTAAGGAA